>NC_064627.1:964108260-964411290 GCF_023864275.1 Schistocerca cancellata
GGAAAAAAAGAAATTTAATCCAAAACTTGCTTAAAATAATGAATCGGAAATAAGGGAAATCAGAGCTCGTACGGAAAGATATAGGTGTTCATTCTTTCCACGCGCTATACGAGATTGGAATAATAGAGAATTGTGAAGGTGGTTCGATGAACCCTCTGTCAGGCCCTTAAATGTGATTTGCAGAGTATCCATGTAGATGTAGAAGATTTAAGATGGATGTAGGCTGCCATAGTTATGGTGAGGTAAACAGACTTACACATGATAGACTAGCTTGGAAAGTTGCATCACCACAGCAAGAACAGTACACCATTTCTTATTCGCAAGATACATATCTGTGCTTGACCTTACAAAATTTGTTCTAACAGACGCTCTCACATCCAGTGGAGGCACTGTACTGCCGATGAGAATTAGGCGGAAATCTCCCGAATGCTCTAGATATGTGAAAAAGAGAGTCCGACGCTGTAAATATAATGATTATTATATGAGCTCTCCAATCGTCTACTGGTGTCTCACACATTAAAGAATGACATCTATATAGAATATGTGTGTCTACCTGCATGTGTAAAGCGATTATAGTTTAATCCAATTCCACTACAAAGTAGACTAGTTCGTAGCGTCGAATGTCAATTACTAACTGTAGGATCAGGTTAAAATATTAATCCCTAACCGAAAATTGCTGTCAGAATGTTAAATCGCTCAAGAAGAGCCCAGTTCTAACCCCGATCCTGCCACCCTAATATGGCTACCTCAGTATCCGCAAACATTACATTTGAATGCCTTAATGAATCATCCACGAAACTTGAGAACTTTTTGTTATACTCTTGTCAGAACGTCTCTCTCCGTCAATACTGACCTCGTTATCCACGAAACGCTATACTTTTTTTCTCTGCCGAAGGATATATTGTGAAGGAAGCAACGGCGTGTTACAGTTCGGTTCTAGTATTCTTTTAGCGTTGCCAGCATCTACTCGGATTGCACTACGATATTGTCGTTTAATCTTATCGGCGAGATGTCGGACACGCTTCCAAGAGGCTCGGTGTGCGATTATTCTTCTGAAATGTCTGATGCTGATTTACCTAAGATTTCCCAGAAATCAGTAGAGGAAAGAGCCAGCATAATCCTTGGCAAGGAGCGCGCACATACAGGTTCTTTTTTTCGTGAAGACTTCCAGGCACGAAACATCTTTCCTGTAAGACGCTTAAATAAACACAGAAAAAAATCACTTTGGATGTCAGCAAATATGCGAGAAAATCAAGCAAACAGTGCGAAGTCGCATATACGATACGTAGATTTTTTAGGTGGATACACTTTGGCTTCAGTGCGTAGAAAAAAATCCACTTGGCTGCTTCTCCTTGCCATGTTTCAGTTGGAAAAGTCGAATGCAAATGGCAAAGTTATAGGATTTTGTTGCTTCTCCCACTCTGCACGACACTGCGGAGAGGTCTGGTATGCAGCCTGGGGCCATGGCCGTACCAGCTCTTACCAGCAGTGGCTTTTACAGAATTCAGATAGGTCACTAAGCGAGCGCAGCCGCACCATTGCTTAGTGGCTCGAAAAAGGCGACGGTTAATGTGTAGGGGCAGAGAGCGAAGACTCCGAATACTGTTCATCTAAAACTTGACGGTACTCGTACTGTCTGAGCAGCGCGACGAATACTGAAGATTCGGTGTGAAGCGGAAAGCTTCCTAAAGATTGCATATTGTGATTGGTGGCTGTGCCGATAAGCCTCAGGCAACCAAACTACTGTTCTGTATTCGACACCCATTCAGTCCACCTATTTCTCAATTTCACGTGCACCAGTTGTTTTTGTGTGAAAATCTCGGCTGTAAGCAATGGTAAGAGTCAAGCCGTTCGCTTGAAAAATTATACAGTAAAGTTAATTTTTGAACATGACTGCACTACAGCAACGTTTACAGAACGGCAAGAATAAATGACCGCCAACTAGTTGCAAAAAATGGTGGTTCTCAAATCACCTTGACCACGGTTTCGACGGATCTGAACCCGTCTTCTTCAGAATTACAGACAAACTTCACATTAGCAATGCACTCAGTAAAAGCTGTCTCCACATGACATTTATCGGCTACGGTCTGTATGTCCATACGTAAAAGTTAAGGTCCCTAGTATTAAGGGCTTGTCACATCAGTAAAACCAATCACTTAGAATAACAGACTATGTTAGTAGCTACGTGCCGACTCGTGGTCAAGGTTATTTGAAAACCACCATTTTTTGCAACTGGTTGGCTGTCGTGTATTCATGCTATACAGTAAAGTTTCTATAAAATCTCATAAATAAGATATTTCAACTACATCAATTGTGATTTTTTTTATTTAGGTAAACCAGTGTTTTCAGGAATTTCACATATCTTTAAAATCGTAACTCTGCCCAAAATTTTAATCTTAAAAACACGTCGATGGGTACTTATTATAGTTTACTAGCAAAACTGTGTGCACTTCACGTGAGATACCATTGACTTCCTACTGTCTACTTGCTGGGCGAATTAACGAAGATTTACTGTGAAACCTCTCACAAAAGCAAATTTAAAATGGCTGAATTGCCTCAGTTTATGGTGCTAAGATTTGTAGTCCCGCGTTTTTAATTAATGAAGTATAACAATCTCAAGAAGTAGTCTATGATACTAAGCATGGGCCTTAAAACATTTCTGTCATTAAACTGCCACGTAAATTCACGCAAACAATGGTAGGAGACAACATTGTTCGCTTGTTTAAAGAATTATTCACATTTACCTGATCAGCAACAACTTCTGAAGCGCATTTGCGTTCAGGACTGATATCTGAATCATATTTATCCTCACCATCCTCGGTTTTTTCCAAATCACCCCTGAATAGCATTTTCCTGGCACGAAAACCGCACACGTTACTACTACTAGCAACCATGTTTTTAGCACTTGCCACTATTTACATGCGCACATCGTTACAAAGCTCCCGTTAGTGAGAATCTGAAACTATTTCTCGGTTTATCATGGAACAATCAACTTATATGAATTAAAAAAACATAAAATACAACGTTATACATGCAGTAAATCTGTTTCTCATCGACTGTCCCTTGCCACTGTTTACAGCCTACGTTGCGCTTTGGTTTCTATTCCCGTTACACTACAGTGTGGAGAAAAACACGTTAAGGTAAGAACAAAGAATAGGCCGTCGAAGCGAAAAAAAATTTCCAGGTAACCATAGGTTGGAAATGAGCACCACTGCGGAGCTGCAGCCGTAAAACGACAGCCAATCAGCAAAGATCGGGCAGAAGCGTCTGTATGTAAACGAAACTTTCCCCAGCTACAAGTAGTAACTGCTCTGCTAAAGAGCACAGTTAATAAGTAAATTAGCTGAAAAATACGTGATTTGCATACAGCTGAAGATAATGGTTTCGTTCGAACAATCAAAGCTAAACAAAATTCATACTTCTATCTAAGGATTGTTAGACCCGACTTTTCCTTGACGTTTACTCGCTAAAACTAGACTATTAAAATAACTACGCTAAAAATATCCCAACGCCATTGCTTTGTTAAAGATGATAAGTCGCATTGCAGAAACAGCGTAGCAGTAAAATAGACGATACATGATACTATAAGGTGCAGTGTTGTTATTACTGAAATCTAGAGGCCTCATGTTTCAGTTTTTGGTAATGCACAGAGAGAATGAATGAACTTCTAAGTACAGTGGATCACATTCGTGACTTAAGTCAATGGAAAAAAATCACGTTATTTACAGCAAATACTCAGAATTCCTGCCTTCAGTAACAATACCGAGTTGACATCGTCAATAGCATAACACGGCAGCAGTTTAGTCGGACAAAACGACGTTGCTACACCCTCCCTAACATGTTCGCTCACCGGACGAACTACTGTGCACTCCACGCTAATTGGCTGTCGTTTTATGGCCGCAGCTTCGCAACGGTGCATTTATTTTGAAAATTTTGGTCGACTCGACGCCCACTACCTTGCTCTGAAATTATTATCAGATTGCTTTTCTCCACTTTTATTACTCTTCCTATAATTGGCTGTGCTTACCGATTCAAAAGTCGGAGGAAGGTTACGATGTACCATGCTTAATGCTTTAATTCTGATTTCTTACATATACTTTAAAACAACAGGACTGCGTAACTCAAAAGCATACAGAGACGTGGAAAGATGGGTACATAATACAATATTGCTCACTAAATGTGGCTTGGCTTTTTTTGAGACTGCCTCGTTATACGGAAGGAACAAGTTCTCAAACCTTTTTCCGGTCATTCTGACGCACAATTCCATTGATTTCTCTACATCGCAGATGGTGAATTGTGGTTCCTTTTTGTCTGAGCCCGGCTCCAGATTCTAGCTTAATAACTCCAATAAAACATATATTATTCGAATCTAGCAATTACACAGTCTTGATTACAGAAAACGGCGTAATTTAGAACACATTCAAGGGTTGGAACTTTAATAGTGGCAACTATTTATTTAGCCTACACCTTATACAAAGTAGATACATATTTCAAAGTTTTACTGTCCTTCAAAGTAGTCACCAGCATTGGGTAAAACCCGTTGCCAGCAGTGTGGAAATTGAGGGATATGCTTAGCAGCGCCGGTTGTACAGACAGTGCAAGCGGAGCGATCTGTTGCCCGACGGATCTCTGTAACAGTTGTGAAGCGAATAGCGTGTTGTTCGTCTTAGGAATCACGTGGGATTAAGCCAGGGGAATGTCGTGGGTGGTACAGCACTTCCCATCCCCATGGAGCGAACAAATCAGTCTCAAATTGCGCCATGTGCCCCCGAGCACTGTCCTACACAATGATGTACGGATCCTGCAACAGGTATCGGTGCTTCTTTCTCTAACCTGGTCACGGGCTGCGGCCCAAAAATGAACAGCATAGAGAAAGACGTGGCGACACTTCCTGCAATATCCGTCCATCATTTTGCGGGGCAATGCTCGGGCGTGTGTGGCGGAAGTTATGACTGATTTGTTCTCTCGACGGAGCTGAGAAGTGCTGTACCACCGTAGCGGTCGCGCGGTTCCAGACTGAAGCGCCTAGAACCGCTAAGCCACTCCGGCCGGCGTGTACCACCACCTAACACACCCCCGAGCTTGAGCCCCTGTGACTTCACCTTGATTCCTAGGATGAAGAAAACACTTCATGCATTCGCTTCAGAACTGTTAAAAGATTCGTCGGGCAATAGATCGCTCCATTCGCACTATCAACACAAATGGCGCTGATAAGGGTGTCCTAAGACTTTCACTTCGCTTGCAGCGGATTATACACAATGCTGGTGACTACTCTGAACGACAGTAAAACTTGGAAACGTGTATCTGTTTTGTATAAGCTATAAGTAACGAGTTGCCACTATTGGAGTTCCTACCCCCGTAGAGACCGAGCTGAAATAATTATTGTCCCCAATCTAAGCCATGGAGTATTGAGAAAGTAACAGATGGTTCTATAGATTTGACGAGCATTATATCAGACTTAAGAAGCGAGCTCGATTAAAGCGTTTGTGCGTGAGCGCGTGACGGACGAGACTCAGCTGTAGAGGGTGACACGTGGGCAGATGCGCGCGCATCCCCCGTTCAGAGCATGCGCAGTGTAAGCCGGCGCCGCGTGGCTTTTGTTTACGCACTCATTAATCAGTGACGTACTAGCCCCTCTGAAGAAGGAAAAAATCCCACAGTATTTCTGTGACACCTCGATAATTATTGACATACAATAGTATTATCAGAAATCAGCTGGAGATAGAATCCCATCCTAAAGGGGCGCGACCACGGTTAAATCATAATGTTAGCAGTTTAATGATGATGAAGTTCTGAGCAGAGAGAGTGTTGTTAGTCATACACTGTTATCACGATTGTTCTTAGTTTTCTGAGTGTATGGGGATTATTTGTTTTCTTCTTAAAAACTTCAATTTTTTCCGATTTTTACTCTATTCTGCTCCAGCGATTTAGGGAAACTATTGAAAATCTAGACCGGGATGCGTTCGAATTATTCTCTTTGTGGGTGCAGCTTCCCATTTGGGTAATTCGCTGTTTCCTGTCGCATAAAGCTGACAATATGCAATAAAGAGCTCCTACACGGCAAATCAGAAGTCTTAATTTAAAAAACTCATGAGATTTATCAATTAAATAAGACGATCAAACAGAGCCTCTGTTGGGTACTCGAAAGGAATTAAGGCGAACAAATTGCTAGGATGCGAACTGCGAAAAGAATTAGTTGCCTAAAATGTAATTTGTCAACCAGCGAAACAAATTACAAAGAATTCTACACGAGATTAACGAAGGCACTCAAGTAGCCATGGTGATGTTAATGAGACTTTATAAATTCAAGTTCTGTCTATTTCTTTTCCCGCAGTGACTAACGTTGCTGTCACTTGGCGCCAATATTGTTCCGTAAATTGCACTGTGGCTTTTGCATTAATGCAGTATCCAGCATGAAAGCTATAGAAGACATTAATGGGCTGCATAAAAATCGACTCCTGTAATTTGTTGATATACTCGACTCCGCACTGCTCAGGGCTCTCCAATTTGAATCCTGGAGGTGGAATAAATTTTCATCGTCAGTATTTGGCCGGCAACGTAAGTAGAAGTGGTTCAAAATGGTACAAATGGCTCTGAGCACTATGGGACTTAACTTCTGAGGTCATCAGTCCCGTAGAACGTAGAACCACTTAAACCTAACTAACCTACGGACATCACGCACATCCATGCCCGAGGCAGGATTCGAACCTGCGACCGTAGCGGTCGCGCGGTTCCAGACTGTAGCGCCTAGAACCGCTCGGCCGCTCCGGCCGGCGGTAGAAGTGGTAATGTAGTTAATGATCAACAGACATTGTACCAGTGTCCACGAGTAAACTCAACCCCCTGCCCCCTACAAAGTGCCACAGGGCTACATTTGACACTCTTGATGGTGATACACGCGCCGGTTGGTGCTGCACGGAGAGAAAAATGCATCGTCTTTACCCTTTTATCCTTCTGTCTCTTCGTCATCGACACAATTACGACTTTACGTTACACACGGATACACCACTGTCAGCTACACTAAATAGTTACACGTAAGACGATTAATACAAGGCCGTCAGCCACACGAATAATAATAATACTTATAAATATTATTTTGAGACTGTGGTATAGTTATTTTGCTGCAATCTAATCACGGAGGACTGCAGCTAAACCGTGCAAACGGAGGCGTGTTGTGGGTGATGGAGCGAAGTTGCCACTACCGGAAGCGTGCTCTCATGCTGTGTTCCCGTAAAGCGTCAAGCTGACCCGCGCCCAGCTTTCAGCGTGGATCCGTGTTTGTTTACGCAGCTGTTAGGCGAGATTAATGCGGCTATGACCAGGACACCTCCAAGACCAACTAGTCGTTTACTACCTGTACGTCGTCATGTAAACATGTTTTCTGACAGAACGCTATCCTTCGCGACTCTGAAGATTAAACCAACGGTACTTCCAGTGTCGTTACCAACACAAATAACCACTGAACAAGTAGTGTCGCACATATGACGCGGAATTTATTTCATTAAGCTTCGACACAAATCTCTTAACTTTCGTACCTTACGAGACGTCGTTTTTACGACAGTAAAAACTATGCACTAACAAAGAGTTTTTACGATTACGCGTCGCTAGAGACCCTTTCATTTGGCGTCTGTTAGCACTTTACAGCCTATGATTTATCGAGTGGTCCAACACAACTTTGTCAACGCCACCGTTAGCGAGCAAGCCATGGTTGTGTAAAACAAATTTCACATGCCATGAATGATTTGGTCATCTCAATATTGTAGTCTTCGTCATAATGGTGTGTGTGGTACTGTCCGATTCTACGAAATAATAACGAAAGTTTATTTAGTATTTATTCTCTCATTTAAGTCGTCAGATTTGCCACTGACTTGTGCTTATCTTTTCACCTCTACGTAACTATTATACCCTGCATCCTCTATAACCAGTTCTGCTTTTTCTAGTCTTTGTCTACTCTCCAATTCTCCCTTCCGATGTTTTCCTCCATAACGTAGCAGACGCCCCAGTAACTTGCCTTTTCTTTGGGTAAGAATCTTCCATAGACGCGTTTACTCATTGTTTCGTTCCAGTATTATTTCATTTTCAACGTCATCTGTCCACGTGGTTTTAACATTCGTCCATAGCACCACGTTTAAAATGCTCCCGTTTCTTCAATATAATATGACAATTACCATAATAACGCATTTTCTCTGCCAAGTTTACAATTTAGATACAGTTCATTGGTCTAAGTGACATGTGTCAATAACGTGTGATTAATAACGACTTTTTTGCACGGATATTTTTAACTTTTGTTCACTAGTGGGTCATTAAATGGTATTTTATGAGATAAACAGATTAGGAATACAACAAAAGACAAAATTTTCAAAACAATGATGTTAGAAGGATTATGACATGGATCGGAAATATGAGCAATTAAATCCCAATTAATAGAAAAGATTGATGGCAACTGAAATGGACTTTCGAGGCGATCAGCAGGAATATCTAGGCGGGAAAGGGCCAGAAATGAAGTCATCAAGAAGGACATGGATGTCGCAAGTTCGAGTATAGATTTTGTTGAAGAAAAATAACTCGTACGACATGGTCATACGAAAAAGAAAGCCAGAGGACATACTCCCACGTCGGATCACGTAATGGGAACCTCCAGGAAGGAAGGAAAAAGGGTGGCCTCTGGCAACATGGGTACAAGAAATTCAGACGTTCATTAGAAGAAGAAATATTGAAGAAAATTTATGGACAGGTAGGCACAAATGGGGAACGAAAATTTTATTTGATGTACAGTTGGGTTACCAAAAAATGTAAATACAGAATGAAATTTTCACTCTGCAGCGGAGTGGGTGCGCTGATATGAAAATTCCTGGCAGATCAAAACTGTGCTCTGGATCGAGACTCGAACTAGGGACTTCTGCCTTTCGCGGAAAAGTGCTCTATCCAAGCACGACTCACGACTCGTCCTCACAACTTTAATTCTGCCAGTACTTCATCTCTGTCTTCCAAACTTCACAGAAGCTCTCCTGCGAACCTTGGAAAGGTCCCGAGTTCGAGTTTCGGTTCAGCACACAGATTTGATATGCTAGAAAGTTTCGGGAAAAATATTTATCGTTAGTTATTTTAACTGCAACTAAAAAATAAATGGTTATGGTCGCGACACCCCTGTTTATTCGGAAATTGTTGAGAGAAAGTAGGGGAGATTTGCCGTATTTTTCTACCTACGTAACTAAGTTTGATCAGTGAAAATGGAATTTCAGGATACTTAGAAATTCCACAAGATTAGTGATTGGTAAAGACGTCATAGTGTGGGCGTCTCGCTAGACTTGCCGAAATACCCATTCCGTATCTCGTCACAGCAACGTGCAGCACTTTGGATGAAGCAAGTGAAGGTGAACCGCAGCAGATATCGATGTACTTTTCAGGTTGCTGTAGTCGTGCCGGTGATTGTGAAGCTATCATATTGTTGGCAGGATTTTTCCAAACTGGTGATAGAACACGACTACGCTGTAAGAACGCAGTCGGTTCGAACTACGGCTCGAGCTCGGACGTGCGCCTTGCCGCGCTGCTTTGTTGTTCACGGAGCGGAGTTTCCAGAAAGCCTTCTGCACCAATTTAACGCGGGCTGGCGCGGAGCTTATTAAAGCGGAGGGGATAAATCTGAGTTAGCTGGCAGTCTAGATGGTATCCGCCATCTGACCCGCTGGCAAATGGAGCTGCGCCGCGCCGCGCACTCGCAGGCGAGCGAGCAGGGGGCCCAACGGTCGCAGGCGCGTCTCCACGTGGACAACGTCATTACGCCCCGCCACTGACAGGGGGTTCCTCCGCTTGAGAAGACACGACTTACGTCTGATGCACCCCGCAGTCTTTAACTTGTCAATAAAGGAAATAAAATCGCCAGATGAGTCTGCAATCACTGTGAATGTTTGATAACAGAGCCATCTAGATGGCTTAATACGTTTATTTATTTGTTACGGTGCTTCGGATACCGCCACCATCAGATAATAATTTAAACCGAGCTGGCAGCGATGCCTCTTCCTAAGCGTAGGTTTTATTGCACCTGTCACTGAACTTTGTTTTGCGATTTCAAAGTTTTGGTGAGTGCATTTTTTTAACTTTTTATAATTTTTGTTTTGTCGCCTGGTAATGTATAATTAAAACCTCTCACTTTTATGTTCTTTTAATCTTAATTATAGATCTGATAATATACTAAAGGGTCTAGACGGCTTTTCCACTGCCCTTTTTAATTAAGGCTATACAAGTTTGTAGGAAGTTACGAATTGTAGGGAACGTTTGCTATTTCTCACAAATTTTTATTTTTGTGTAACCAAAAATTTTATTTTTTAAATTTTCAACTTAGAGCCAACTTGGCATATTACTGTCTTTAATACGTATAACAAAGAACTCAGCTCCTTTCTAAGATATGGGTCGGTGTACAACTGCACGACTGCCAAGCACTTTTTACCGGCTGGAAGAGTAGATGTAGAAATTCGAAGCCACGGTTGTCCTATATTTTTAATTACTACCTGGATTTAACCTTGACTACAATTTTGGGATACGTCGTAGAAGATGTGAATGTGGAATAAATGCGTGTGGAGTATGAAACTAACTTTTGTTCCACTCTTGAGTTTTCTCCAGAAATATGTTTCCTGATAAAAAATATTAAATTTTATAAATGTGCTTTCTGTATTGGTATCCTGCTCACAGTACGTTGGTCAGAGTCTTATTATCACCTCGAATGTGTTTACTATTCTACTGAATTCTGTTAATAATTATTCTGTTTGGCCATATTAGAGACCAAGTGCCCAACCTAGCCGGCCGGCGCGGCCGAGCGGTTCTAGGCGCTACAGGCTGGAACCGCGCGACCGCCACGTCGCAGGTTCGAATCCTGCCTCGGGTAGGTGTGTGATGATCTTAGGTTAGTTAGGTTTAAGTAGTTCTAAGTTCTAGTAATTATTCATTATTTATACAATTAAATTCCATCAGTTTTCAACTGAAAATTAAATAGTTACCAAAGCAGGAATTGCGAACATGGTGGTGCAATACAACTCTAATCGCAGTATTGAGGTTACCCGGATCACGTGCAACTGGACGTAATTGCTTGGTTGGTTAGCAATTAGGGGACTGGTGAGAATATTGAAAGAACGCCGCTGAGGATTTTATGGTTGACATAAGGCAACAGTGGTACGTGATTGCCTTGTTTTTACAAGACACGAAGCAACGGAACAGTGGATGACCGGGATGGACGTGAGGGTAAATGAATTTTAACAAAAAATTAATTCGCTATACCTAGGTACGTAGTTTGAGGGACTTCCCAAATACACCACTGAGGTAAACTCTACTGCTGTCGTGCAAGCTAGCCTCACGTCAGTTGAATATGTACAGCTTATGTTTTTCTCTTGTGTCCCGTAACCTCCTCCTAAGGCAGTGATAACTTGCCCACCGTAAATAAATAAAATGTTATTGCTGCAACTTACCTTAGTACAGTAATTATCTTCACTGCGGACACAAAAGATAAAAACTGGAAAAAAATCAGCGCTATTTCCTCAACACACAGAAACTAATAGCTGACAATGTGGCTTCACGAAGCACGTAGTTCACCTTGACTTACTAACTGTCGCATAGTACAAGAGATACGAATTTTATGGTGGTGGTAAGAATTAGGGCCGCGCGGGATAAGCCGAGCTAGCCGGCACGGTAACTCAGCGTGTTCGGTCAGAGGATTAGCTGCCCTCTGTAATAAAAAATAAATAAATAAAAAACTGAGTTAATGGATCAACGACGAACTGAAACTGGTGTCTTGCGACGTCCACACCGAGCAGATGCAACGAACGAAAATGAACAAAATGAGATTAAAAGCCGGTCGTAGTGGCCGAGCGGTTCTAGGCGCTACAATCTGGAACCGCGCGACCGCTACGGTCGCAGGTTCGAATCCTGCCTCGGGTATGGATGTGTGTGATGTCTTTAGGTTAGTTAGGTTTAAGTAGTCCTAAGTTCTAGGGGACTGATGACCTCAGAAGTTAAGTCCCATAGTGCTCAGAGCCACTTGAACCATTTTTTCGAGATTAAAAAAAAAAAAAAGAGCGGTCTAAGGCGCTGCAGTCATGGACTGTGCGGCTGGTCCCGGCGGAGATTCGAGTCCTCCCTCGGGCATGGGTGTGTGTGTTTGTTGTCCTTAGGATAGTTTAGGTTAAGTAGTGTGTAAGCTTAGGGACTGATGACCTAAGCAGTCCCATAAGATTTCACACACATTTTTTTTAAGAATTAGGAATCGGTACAATATACGGAGGAAACTCTCCACCGTAGAATGCCCGTACGCATTTCAATTTGTTTTTTCATTATAATTAGGACCAGTTTGAAATTGATCGCGTCTCACGCACAAAACTATTGGGACTCACTGTTGTGCTTTTTGGTCTTTGATTATCAAAATACCTCATTCGACAGTGGATCTCTCCAAAACTGAGTATCGCATTATGTTTGGTACATGTAAGCTTTTTTCGCCATGTCGTCAATACTGAAGTAGTAACAAGTCGTCAATATTTTAGTATTAACAAGTATGAAGTTAGGGCTCTATCTCACGTAACAGTCACGTAAAATTCTGGAATTCACTTATGATGTATGCCGTATGCCCTTTTTGCGATTACTTTTATTGCACGTCGTAATTTACACGAAGGGCACTGCGGCAGCTGACCGGCCGGAGTGGGCGCAACCAGGGGCGTGCGGTGCAGCGCCGGCAGCGGCAAGGAGTCTGTCCGCTGGTCGCTGGTCGCTGGCCCGGGCCGGGCCGGGTGGGCCCTCGCGGGTCGCTGACCGCACCTAACGACCGACTCGTCTCCTCCGCTGCCGAGGCGCCGGCTCCCAGCTCCCAGCGTCTTTATCACGGCCAGCGGCCAGCGAGGCAGCCACGCAGTTGTGACACTCTGCTCTATTCTAGGAGCTGCGGGCCTCTGCCTTTTCCCAGAAACGAGCGTGCTCGTAACACCGTACAGGTCGGTATAGCCCCTACGGATGTGTAAGTGCGGGAACTTAAACACGAATCTTTGCCAGAAATACGACGCCGTTCCCGCGAAACCGTACTGGACAAATTTAGAGAATCTGTATTCGAAGAAGACTGTGTGTCCTCTATGAAGCCACCATCGTACGTCTCGCAAAAGCGCTTGGGAATAAGACGAGAGACATCAGGGCGCGCGCAGAGGCCACAGTTATTTTTTCCCGCGCTCAATACACGAACAGAATAGAACAAAATAATTGATAAAATTTTTACAATGTACCCTCCGCCATGCACTGTACAGTGGTTTGGTTCATAAACTTAGATGAAGTAACTCGATAGAGCAACAGAAAAGACTAGACGGGACCTATGTTAAAAATTCTTTTCGTTTGGTGCCATTCTCTGGTACATCACGGGTTGTTACGCTTTTCCACTTAAAATGATGAAACTTCAGCAGATAAAGATGAAACGAGCTCGAGGCCCACGAATAACAATAGACTGCTTCACAGCTTAGGAATAAGAATGAGGCACTACAGCTTAAGCCAACTATTCTGCCACAGCGGATGTACCTCCAGCCACTCTGACGGAAAGCAGTAGCTCGAAACACAATTAAGAATAGGACGCTGCTTCAAGACAAGTGGCGACCTCTTCCGAAAAAGAAGAAACATCACCTTTCACTACGTATGACGTGACAGGTTTTCACCCCAAACTATTTTATCTTCTAAAAGGAAGGGACCTTTGAGTAAATACAGGTTTGCTATCTATTTCAGAAAATGAAATGATAAATTTTTGAATTTGTATCATCTGGTGCCTCGCGGGATTAGCCGAGCGGTCTGAGGCGCTGCAGTCATGGACTGTGCGGCTGGTCCCGGCGGAGGTTCGAGTCCTCCCTCGGGCATGGGTGTGTGTGTTTGTCTTTAGGATAATTTCGGTTAATTAGTGTGTAAGCTTAGGGACTGATGACCTTAGCAGTTAAGTCCCGTAAGATTTCACACACATTTGAACATTTTTGAGTATCATCTGGTCTCTTTCCGAAGCTACCGGGAAGAATATTATAATTCTAAGTATGCTATACTGTCATACTGTTCCTTTATTTTTTAATTCCTTCTATGACGGTATAAAGAATGGTGTAATTCGTAACTCTGAAGTAGTCGGAAATGTACAGGATTTAGTTGTAATCAATACGCAATGAAACCTAAAACTAAGTGAAATACGTTAATGTAAGTGCCAATTATAAGGTCGTTACTTTAGGTCTCGTCGCCAGGTTCAATTCGTATACAACAGTGCTTCCGAACCTGGGGTAACTACCCCATGATGGATAAAATATAATTTTCTGAAGTGTGAAAATTCAGCTCTATTTCGATCTGGAAACTAAATTATTTTTAAAAGATTATTAATATTTTCACTGCTTCGCAAGATTGTAATGCTGAAAAAGTTAACAATAATTAATTTTTTTTCAAATACTAGCATTAACAGGTGACACAATGTTGTGTAGGTTACAGCTATTGAGACTAATGTATGAAGAAGATCTTCCTCCCGTTGTCCACCCACTACACACGTACTTTGCACTTTGTACCAAGCGTTAATGACAGCAACACTGAGTCATATACATCACATAAGCTGAAATTTCTCATGAAAATTCCTTCTCCAAGTTGTAGGTACTTCGCGCGATAGACGAGAAATAGCTTCATTATACTCTTTGCAACAATGAACGAACTAATTGACAGCACAACACAACCGTAATTATGTAATATCTACTACATTGTTGTGGGACCTATACAGAATTATTATTATTATTATTGTTATTGGCAACGGTTAGACACAAAAGACTGGCATCTTGAAGTCTTTCTATTCCTGCCAGTTCAGAAATAAGGAATTCAGCAATCAAGTGAATTACAAAACAAAAGGTTAAAGAATAGTGTAAACATTTTAATTTGGTTGCTTTTAAATGGTGTTGCATGGCGTGCGTGAAGCAAGTGTTGCTAGGGAGAAGAATGATGCAGGGAAAGTATGTTCTGTAACAAGTGCTACAAATCGTCCCAGTGATAATGAAACACTTAAAAAACTATTATTTTTCGCCATTTTAAAAAGTGTTCAAAGAAAATGCTTTCTTTTTATTCTAAAGTTCAGTTAGGCACTAATTTTGGTGGTGGTGGAGGAATGGAAGTTACGACGTCGTACACTGACTGAGCTAGACACGACGGTATTCACATGCCCCAAGTACAGTTTTTTTTTTCTCTCGCTTTCCCGTTCTCTCTCTGTTGGTCTGTCTCTCGTTTATAATAAAATTACATTCACGCAGAACAGAAGAAAACTCATAAAATTTTCCAGCAATAGAACGTTTCCGTAAGATACGTGTTGCAGGCCGTTAAAGAACCTGAGTTGTAAGTCTGCACCAAGAGGCTTTTTCCTTTTCTTCTTTCGTAGAAGAACACAACTGATGCTTGTTTCAGTTTGGCTGAAGTGACATATGACGAATAGTGAAAAATGCGTAATCATAAATTCTAGAGCATCGTACCAGTAAACTGCATGTAGCATTTGTTCGATGTGGTTCCCACTTTCCCGCAAGTTATGCATAGAATACTTTCTGTAACGAAATATTTTGTCGTCATTATTAGATAAAATCCGTCGTCAGTGATTTCGTCGTGCTCTGTTGGAGTTTGTCGACAGACATAGTGGTTTCGATGTGAAAAACCTTCATTTTATTGTATTAATAAAATCCGCTCTTCCATAAACTAGTATATTTCATCGACATTGATGTTTCACAAGTGTTGGGTGTCGTAGCTTACATCATAGCGACGACCACGAGCATTGCATGGACAGGCAAGCTGGCAAATCACGACGGAAATAGACGTTCTCGAGCTTCCAGCACAGAATAGATTTCAGAAGTTAGCCTTCAAAATTTAGAAAATATCTGCCGGATTACATAGCTGTTTGCGCTTGTATGAAAAAGATTTAATTGGCGTTAAAGGCTGCAATAAGAACGTTATCGAAGGCAGGGGCGAAACTGTGACTATCACCAGCAATTTGCTGTGCGGAACATCAAGGCCTTTCAGTTGTCAGTTGAAAAATTTTTCTAGGTTATCTTGAAAGCCGGGGTAGCGAACAGACTTTCGCAAGAAACTACGTGCTGTGCAGATGCCGCGCAGCAGCAGCTGAACCAGTCGCCTAGCAACATAATTGGTACCAGACGGCGCCGGAAACCAGACACCTACGCCGGCGCAAGGTCACATCCATGGCGTCGTGGGCGACAATCGTCGATGGGGTTAGCTAACGAATCCCTAGTGGCAAAAGGCGGACGAGTGCTCCAGTTTGACCTTCTGCTCAAAAGAGTCTCTGTTCAAGGTGTCACCCAGATACACGTCTGAGGTGAATTAAGGAAACTGAAAGGGAGGGAAAAAAAGCAGTGTTGTGGCAGTGTTGAATGGGATGCCTCAAAGCGTTGTTCGGCCACCGAGAAAGAATTTTAAGCATATTGACGTCTTCCCTTCGCCATGTCTCATGCAGGTTCTATATTTTTCGCATGTAGATGTCTGTGATGACTGCATGTAGAGTGTAGCGTTAAATTAGGTGGCGGTGCCAAAGAAAAACTAATATTGAGGATAACGGCTCTTCCATCGATGAGTCCCCGTTGTGCAGCTTATTACGATACTACTGGCATACATCTATTACAATACTCCAAAAGCCACTTTACGGTGGGTTACGGAGAATACTTATGGTATTAGTATATTTTTCCCCCTTTCAAGCTCCATTCGCCAATGTATATGGGAGAACCGACTGTCTGCAAGACTGCGTACGAGCTCGAATTTACCTGATTTTTGCAGAAATGCGTGAATATCGCTACTACTCAATTGTGGTTCACTAGCCAATAATCGGTTAAGAAAGGAAATTCTCTTAATACTGGGCAGATTTCACAGGTATAAAGTTACCAGCAAGATGACAGTCCATGAAAGACTCAGGAATTCGATATTTAATATCTGGAACAACAGACTGATTCTATATTCATAATTACCAGATGGATGTATCTGTTTGTGGACTGTAAAATTCCAAACTTAATGTATTGCAACTACTAATACAATCATTGTGAATTTTTCGGTACATTCAGTCGTCAAACAGTGCAGCAATCGAAAGAAATAGCCGATACAATAATGAACAATGTGATCAAGGCGTAACTGGCGTATAAAATGTGATGCTGTAACACTAGCTTCAGTTCATTTCCAAGTTTAAATCCGACGAGGTGATTCAGGGTCAGTGGCTTATGTGATTGTTAGAGACTGATTCTGTCGCAGTCACTTTGGCAGAAGTACCGTTGACTTTCTCATAAAAATTGACACATTTCGAAAGGTGAAAATTACTGATGAGAAGAACGATGCACATGTTTCTGGTAGAAAAATGTAATTCATGGAAACAGGAAAAGACTGGTAGTCAATCACTGTGAAAAGTTTGAAAAGAGCCGGGAGGAGGGAAGGAGGGTGGGGGTGTTTTACGCTTTCACGCCTTTAGAAACTATAGTAGTTCCCGGATAATAAATGTCGGCGGAGTGTGCTAATACCAAAAGAGTTTCGTAATGCTGGAGTTGTAACGTAGCTGAAAATAAAGGAAATCGTTGGCGTAGAGCAGATCGTGTCCAAAGTTCACAAGAGTGTATGGACACTGGTGTGATTATGTGGAGTAATTTTTCCTAAATATGTATCAAAGGAACTCAGAAATTATGTACTACAAAATAGTCTCCCTTTTCTTTCCACGCTATTTTCAGGAGAACCATTGTGAACCACTTGCGATAAATCGGATGACATGTAAGAATCAATGATATTCGTGATTAGAAAATCAGTGTACAAAAATTATTTTTTGAACGCACGTAAAACATCTTGTATTGACAGGTGGAGAACGCGCGTCGTTTGAGCTTCATTGTCAGATGTCACGTAAATGAATCATGTTATGCAACAGAAGCCGACCGCTTAATCAGTGACCGATGCCAGTCGAGTAGCGCGCAATACCTCCACAAGGCGTGATCGACTATTTAGATTCAGACTGCTTGAAATTTCAGTGAAACGAGGGAGGAGAAACGCTGCGTAGCAGTCCTCCGTGCCTGGCGTTTCAAGGTATGGAATGAGGTCGGCCAATTAATCACCATAAGCTGCGGCAGGTATAAATGGCCAGCGCCGGGACGCTTCGTTACTTATGAAAATGGCCGTGTGATGCGGAGCCTACGAGCGTTGCTAGGACAGATGTACTGATGACAGGCAGCGTGCGAGTAACGGAGCGGTTGTCGAGTCGAGATAAATCACGTAAATTTGGCGAAACGTGCATTTCACTCCCGTAGAAAGCAAGGTTCTTTGCAAAGTCCTCGAGGAACGGTTTCACATTTCCACTACCTAGGAAAGTTTCGGGTAAAACTTACATCCTGCCGTTTACTATTTCTATGATGGCTTTTCATAGTGTGACCATTACACCTGTGCAGTTTCGTGTACACAGACGAATGTATCGTTCTCAAAGAGATTAAAATACCGAATGCATATGTTAACTAGTTCTGAAGGCCTGAACGAGATTTGCGCTACTGACTTCATTCCTGCAGTGCAGATCGAAAATATTGCACCCAATGAGTTTCTGTTTACCTTGCCAGGAAACTCACTTTTGAATTTGAGCCAATTTCAGAATTACGACAAAGTTAGCGCTCTGGGCAACATTATTTTTTATTTTGAACGCATTACGCCAATATACAGGGTATAAGTGCAGATATTTGTATTGGTGGCTGAGGACGGTGTACTGAACAACATTGCGCCACCACTTACTCCACTTGCAAACTAATAATTGTAGCTGTTAGGAGTCGTATGTTTTTAAACTGGTTAGTATCTCCAAGTAGCCTACATGTGGCAAGAGCAAGCCATTAATGCTTATTTTTCCCTGGGCAGCACGTCAGGTGTTGAAGTGTGGACGCAAATCGGTCAGTCTACACTGACAGCCTTTGTCCACTTAGTTGTGCAATTACAGCTGTGCACGAAACAATAGGTATTAAAATTTGTGACGTGTTTGTGGGAAGACTGGTCGACAAAAAAAATAAACAATACATTGATGAGTGTACATATTAAGATACCACATATTAAAATACCTACACTTACACCCGTTACATCCTCTAGAATAAAATTACCAGATCCTGAATACACACAGAAAACCAATATCTTAAACATAAAACCACAAAAGAGCTATTTAAAGTAGATGTTCAATCATTGATTTAGTTTTGTCCGTTTCTCACTATGTTTCGAAAACAAAACATTACTGTTATATTGAAAAATTCGCGCCAATTAATATATGTTAAAACACTGACAAGGGAAATTTCATGCAGGGAATGACTACGAGCATGATTCGTAGAAGGCTGCATCTGCGACAGCTGGAGAACGCTCTGTATGGTAATACTTTCGAGATTCGACGGTATTTTCTGGTGCTGTCCTACGACAGTACTGTTGGGGATCTTGTCACTTTCTTTTGAGCTTGGTCTTAATGTCCAAGAGTAAGAAATGACTATGACTGTGCTTAATTAAGGGTGGTCTTTTGGAGGAGGTGTAGCTTTTCCTTTCTCCTACCTTGGAACAGGGCCGCTAGGCCAGTTATGAGAGAGATGTGGGAAGAATCCACAGTTTAATACACAATCTGAACTCCGGCTCAGCTGCCCATTTTTCATGTAAATAAAGCCCTGCCAGAGAGGCAGATCATGTTAAGCCGCACAAAAATGCTAGTGATCATGAGGGAATACATTTGATCCGTTTGAATTTATTTCATGTTACCTGCTGCACCTTCGGATAATATTTAGTAGCCTTTCTGATATCTGACCGGGACAAGTGGTTAGTATTGTCGAAGATTTACGTTCGATTTGAAACTATAATCTGGCATAGTCTACTGCAATACCAAGCGATCTTATATGTGTACACAGTTGCCTGAACTGTTTCTTGGGATTTCAGTTTGAATACACATTTGTCTCAAATGTTCCCATACAAGTGTGGTGTTGTACTCTCCATCGATCTACACAAAGCATTTGGCAATCAGGATAAAAATTCTGATGTCTTTTTTAAACAACGGTAGTAAATAGAACAGTTGTATGTTGGTATTACTGACACAAATTTAGTTCCTTTGATTAGGTGCTTCCCATCTGTGCTTTCGAAAATAAATGTTTCCGTAATAACGGATATTTTGTCTCATGACTGAGGGTATTCCACTTGAAATACTGCATCTATATACGTACGATAAATTTTTTCGTTGCTAGATTGTGGAAGCTGATACAGAAGACGTGTGAATCTGTTAAACCGCAATATCATTCAACTAGCAGGAAGGCGCAAAATCGTAGTGCTGAAATTGATCTTTTGAAATATTTTGCTCAGCGAAGGCGGATGTAGAACAACTCCAAAATTCTAAACTGTATTCCGGCAAGGGAAAAATGTATCGTTTTATAAGTTTTACCTATTGTTTCTGCAATTGAAAAATCTTGTTTTTGGCCCGGGTGAGCGTCGTATCTCCTTATCTGTACGCTTATTTTATTAAGTCAGGATAATAGTGTTTGTGTGAGAGAAAGAGTATCATTAGTAGGACCTGGCTTCAGTTGAAAGATCGTAGGCTGATAGAATACGTCGTGATGTCTGAGAGAAAGACAGTACGAAATTTTTATAGATTTTATTCCTTCCCAAGGAATGAGAGCCGAATAAACGCTAATCCGAGAGAGGAGGAGGAGATTAGTGTTTAACGTCCCGTTGACAACGAGGTCATTAGAGACGGAGCAGAAGCTAGGATTGGGGAAGGTTGGAGAAGGAAAGCGACTGTGCCCTGTCGAAGGAACCATCCCGTCATTTGCCTTATGCGATTTACGGAAATCACGAAAACCTAAATCAGGATGGCTAGACGCGGATTTGAACCGTCGTCCTCCCGAATGCGAGTCCAGTGTTCTAAACACTACGCTACTTCGTTCGGCACTGTTCAGAGAAAACAGGGGAGAAGGCAAGAGGAACAGTTATTACCGTTATCGATTAGATGGCTCATATTTTGTCACATTTCAGAAAATGTTGCTTAATAGACACAGACAATCGTAGAATATGGTTATCGTTACAAGCAACATCTTTTATTTTTAGTTGTTTCTAAAACAGGCTTAGTTCCGTTTGTTTATTAAAATTAGCAAGACCACTGATAATGAAACCCAAAAGTAGTCTGAACACATGCTGATCTATTGACTGATCCCTTGCTACGGTACTGTCTCTATGTAGATTGCGTTTCGTCTGAGCTCAGATTATTTTTTCTTAAACGTTCCTTGTGAATTCTAACGCGTTACATTTCCCTAGACATCAATAACATTCCGACAATGCTCCAATCTGATACGGGGAAACTGAAACGTGATCATCACAGCATTCGACAATCGTGAAAACGTAGTTGTTCCATCGTGAAAAACTGAGTTGTAAAGTAATTGCTCTTCACATAAATACGTATCAGTGTAGATCAGTTTTACAGGCGTTTTGTTCAATAGCGTCCAAAGGATGCAATAAATCAAGTTCAAATAAAAAGACTGTAGGTTTATAATTTATATAAAAAACAGCTACCAGCCACATGTATGGTTTAGAAAGGTTTATTATCTTCAGACCATGACCGGTTTCGGATTTATCTTTACAAATCCATCTTCAGATGGCAGATTACAAGCGTTCTTAGTTGGACCCAGTTTTGTTTATGTTATTCATTTGCTGCAGAGCTGTGTAGTTCTGCCTGACGAAATATTCGTGCGTTTATGTTTTCGAACGCAAGCTTGATAAACTTTTCAATATGCACTATGTGAGTGCTATTCTTCGTTTGTAATGTGAAGATGGGCCACGTTTTGTAAACGTTATTCGTGTGTGCTGCGTGTCAATTAAGATGATGAGGTTAAAAGTGACATCCATAGACTGGAATAGCACTCACATAGTGCATATTGAAAAGTTTATCAAGCTTGCGTTCGAAAACATAAACGCACGAATATTTCGTCAGGCAGAACTACACAGCTCTGCAGCAAATGAATAACATAAACAAAACTGGGTCCAACTAAGAACGCTTGTAATCTGCCATCTGAAGATGGATTTGTAAAGATAAATCCGAAACCGGTCATGGTCTGAAGATAATAAACCTTTCTAAACCATACATGTGGCTGGTAGCTGTTTTTTATATAAATTATAAACCTTAAGTACAACAGCCACGTTTCTCAACATGTCGACTTTCGACAAAATAGCGGTAAAAAGACTGTAGCTTTGTTAGAGCCTCTAGATTATTCACACTGAAGAGATTTATCTGCGTAATCTATCGAGTGGCGAATATCTTCTTTTCGTGTAATTGAAAATAAGCGCATACTAACCGTTCTCTGTGGCAGTGGAATTAGATCGAAGTTTCAAATTAGTGCACACTCCACTACTGACTGAAAACTGATTCTGAAACAAGCCGTTTCTCCGTAATATCCTTTCTTCCAAGTGCCCGTGAGGTTGGAGAAGAACTTCTGTAAAGGGTCAGTTTGTGTGCTTGCATGTGTCTGTCAGCAGAGCATTTTCTCGGGAAAGGCAGAAGAGCTTCTGTGAAGTTTGGAAGGTAGGAGACGAGGTACTAGCAGAATTGAAGCTGTGAGGACGGGTCGTGAGTCGTGCTTGGGTAGCTCAGTTGGCAGAGCACTAGCCCGCGGAAGGCAAACGTCCCGAGTTCGAGTCTCGGTCCGGCACACAGTTTTAATCTGTCAGGAAGTTTGATGAGTGTTTGCTAGCTGAGGCCCTAGTGTATCATGTCACAATAGAAACATGTCGCATATATTACGAATGGAGGGGGAGGAAAGTAAATGAAAATTATCTGGCTGGAAAACTCAGAATAAAATGGGAGTCTGTTTAGGCACCACAGGGCTCATGCTATGACAACAGATGGAAAGTGGATTCTCCGGTTTGATGGAAATAGTGGAGGAGAGGACGAGGAAAATTAATAAGAAGAAGAGGTGGACACTGAGAAGGTACAGTAACAACGGGCGGAAAAGAAAGACGATAACTCGGAGGTCAAGAAGGAAGAAAAGAATAAGGCTGAAGTGAAAGTGATAAGGAAGAAGAGCGAAAACGAAAAAGAGAGGAGGGCAACGGAAGATAACAGTTTGCAGAGTTGGAACAGTCGTCAGCAGAGCTGAAGGGAGGAGAGCGTGAAAGCAGCCGCAGAGCAGAGTGGGCGCTTAGTGGAGCATTCTGTACGCTTTCTGTTTATCTGCGCTTTTTTTGGTTAATGTCATCACGGGTGAGGCAGGAGGCGGAGCAAAAAACGGGGTAGTGTGCCGCGGCTCGCCGGGTGAGAATGCGGCCGGCGGACGCGTAATCGCTATCTGCCGGAAGCAGCCGGCGGCGGCGGCGGCGGCGCCAGATGCGTCACGCGCCGATAAGCGCCCACGCGCGCTCCGCATGCGCCGGGCCTACCTGTTGATGGCCGACACACTCCACTTCCCTTAAAAGCGGGCGCCCGGCCGTCGCAGGAGTCGAACCCACAACTCCGCCCTTCGAAAGAAGTCGCGGAGGCAAGGGCGATACAGGGTGCTTCACAATTCGTGTCACACACTAGAGGTTGAAGAGGTGACTTAGGAACCCATGCTCGGAAACGTCATCCAAAGACGCTGCAGAGCGTCAGAATTACAGCCGCCGGCACCAGTTAATATACACTGCTGGCCATTAAAATTGCTACACCAAGAATAAATGCAGATGATAAACGGGTATTCATTGGACAAATAAATTATACTAGAACTGACACGTGATTACATTTTCATGCAATTTGGGTGTATAGATCCTGAGAAATCAGTACCCAGAACAACCACCTCTGGCCGTAATAACGGCCTTGATACGCCTGGGCATTGAGTCAAACAGAGCTTGGATGGCGTGTACAGGTACAGCTGCCCATGCAGCTTCAACACGATACTACAGTTCATCAAGAGTAGTGACTGGCGTATTGTGACGAGCCAGTTGCTCGGCCACCATTGACCAGACGTTTTCAGTTGGTGAGAGATATGGAGAATGTGCTGGCCAGGCAGCGGTCGATCATTTTCTGTATCCAGAAAGGCCCGTACACGACCTGCAACATGCGGTCGTGCATTATCCTGCTGAAATGTAGCGTTTTGCAGGGATCGAATGAAGGGTAGAGCCACGGGTCGTAACACATCTGAAATTGAACGTCCACTGTTCAAAGTGTCGTCAATGCGAACAAGAGGTGACCGAGACGTGTAACCAATGGCACCCCACACCATCACGCCGGGTGATACAACAGTATGGCGATGACGAATACACGCTTCCAATGTGCGTTCACCGCGAAGTCGCCAAACACGAATGCGACCATCGTGATGCTGTAAACGTAACCTGTACCCATCCGAAAAAATGACGTTTTGCCATTCGTGCACCCAGGTTCGTCGTTGAGTACACCATCGCAGGCGCTCCTCTCTGTGATGCAGGGTCAAGGGTAACCGCAGCAATGGTCTCCGAGCTGATAGTCCATGCTGCTGCAGACGACGTCGAACTGTTCGTGCAGATGATTTTTGTCTTGAAAACGTCCCCATCTGTTGACTCAGGGATCGAGACGTGACTGCACGATCCGTTACAGCCATGCGGATAAGATGCCTGTCATCTCGACTGCTAGTGATACGAGGCCGTTGGGATCCAGCACGGCGTTCCGTATTACCCTCTTGAACACACCGATTCCATATTCTGCTAACAGTCATTGGATCTCGAAAAACGTGAGCAGCAATGTCGCGATACGATAAACCGCAATGGCGATAGGCTACAATCCGACCTTTATCAAAGTCGGAAAAGTGATGGTACGCATTTCTCCTCCTTACACGAGGCATGACAACAACGTTTAACCTGGCAACGCCGGTCAACTGCTGTTTATGTATGAGAAATCGGTTGGAAACTTTCCTCATGTCTGCACGTTGTAGGTGTCGCCACCGGCGCCAACCTTGTGTGAATACTCCAAAAAATCATTTGCATATCACAGCATCTTCTTCCTGTCGGTTAATTTCGCCTCTGTAGCACGCCATCTTCGTGCTGTAGCAATTTTAATGGCCCGTAGTGTATAAACAGCGTGATTCTGTGACGATGTTACGAACTTTCTAGGATGATGGAGAAGGGTAAATGTTTCGACTTGACCTCGAGTCCCTAGTTTGGAAACGGACGAGTCGAAAGTTACAAGTGAAAATCATTGTGGCAGTGGAATACATGTAACGGTACTGTTGTGGCTAAGAATGTAGAGTATGCAACTTTCGGAGGTGGTACTATAGGCCAAGGCAAAAAAACAAAAAAACAAAAAAAAAATCTAAAAACATGAGCTCTAAAATGAATACCTTAAGGGGATATGCGTTGCACAATAGCGAAGACGAACAAGTTCTCACAGCTCTTCAGGTATGCATTTTAGAACCCATGTTTACTGAACTTTTTTCCCTTATTTTGATCCATACTACCACCTCTGAAACTTGCCTGCCCTACAGTCGTAGCAACAACGATACCAGTATATGTACTCCACTGTCAGAGATATCAGAACGGTTATAAGTTTCAACTCGTTCGTTTCTGGTACAGGACCTCTACCTCAGATTCATACATTTAACATTCTCCATCATCCTAGAAAGTTTGTAACATCATCACGGAATCATCCTGTACATAAATTAACAGGTGCCGGCGCCTATATCTCTGACTCTCTGTAGCGTCGTTGGATGACTTTTCTGGACTCGAGTTCCTATGTGAAATCTGATCTAGTTAGTCCCTTCTACAGCCTCTATAAGTGTGTAACGTGCATTGTGAAAGAACCTGTATAATCGGATAATGTGGTCTTGCGGTAGCGTTCTCGCTTCCCTCGCACGGGGTCCCGGGTTCGATTCCCGGCGGGGTCAGGGATTTTCTCTGCCTCGAGATGACTGGGTGTTGTGTGTCTTTCATCATCATTTCGTCCTCATTCACTCGCAAGTCGCCGTAGAACTTGTGGAGCGGCGGCCGAACCGCACCGCGAGGGGTCTCCCGGCCACCAATGCCATACGCTCATTATTATTATTATTATTATTATCATCGAACGTTGAACCATTGGGAGAACACAGCCTGAAAAATGGAACCCTAAGCTCGATTCTGTGTCCATCAAACCACTTCTCGATGGCATCCCAAAACCGAGTCAGGAAACGGTAAAGAACTTGGGGTAACTTCGAATAAGCGCCTCAGTTTGGCAGAAAATACGATCACCACGTGCACCAAGTCTTACACTAGTTACTATGCTCTCCGGAAATTTCAGAATATATTGTCACAGGACGCTGCGATCACTCGGCCATCTACGGTCGCAGGTTCGAATCCTGCCTCGGGCATGGATATGTGTGATGTCCTTAGGTTAGTTAGGTTTAAGTAGTTCTAAGTTCTAGGGGACTTATGACCTCAGCTGTTGAGTTCCATAGTGCTCAGAGCCATTTTTTTCACTCGTCCATGCATTGGGACCCGATACGGCACGAGTACTGAAAACCCTATACAGTTGCAATTAACCATGAAGACCTATGTGCTTTATGTGAGCAACATCCGTTCACTTGAGCATGTCAGTACATCACACCGGCCAATTAGGACTATACCTGACAGGTACTTTAGGTAATTATCATACGTTATCTCCTCAGCGAGCATGTGCACCGATATATCACGTTAGTCAGCAAGTACCTGTCATCCCATCACAGTCGCAACACAGGATCTCTTTTACATAATATCCTATCTGTGCCCATAAGAAAAAATTCTCAAACTCCTCCTGTGATGCGGATGTCCACCTCTGAGAGAAACCGTTCTGCAGGCGGCGCACAGTTCAACGCCCACTTGCGTTTGAGGAAAATCTCGTAATTTATTTCCCCAAAAAATTAAAACATACGGCGAGTTTCTGTTTGTCAGACAGCATAACAAATGCTTTCATCTTTTCATAGTTTATGCTTCCTTGTTTTTCCTCAGTCACGCCACTTCCCTTGCCTTCTCCCGATTATCGCGGTATGTCTGTATCCCACTTTTTTTCTATTTCTTTTGCTACTATTACCCTCATTTTAAATCAACGTGACAGTAATCTGTCTGGTGGTTCTATTTGTCATGAACTGATGTAAACTGTTTTCCTACTGTTTCACTCTGTTTATGTTATGGTTACTTGTATGTGTTATACCACACATTAAATGTAAGTATTTTTATCGCATGTGTACATATAATGACGAGCGCCTTTCACCATATTCTGCTGCGTATGCCATTCTTCCGGTACATGTCACATCTGATTTCGCATCGTGTCTTCATTAGTAAACATGACATCCTCTGATATTACTGCAGGTATCTGAGTAACCTCCCTGATTCCGTCTTTAAGCAACTGTTCACGCTTTACCAAGTGAACTAATCTTATACGTTCTACTACAGCGGTTTCTCGACTGTATTCTCGGAATTTTATGACAATATGATATCTCAGCAGGGGTTTCACAACGTAACGCTAATATCCGAATAAACCTACTTATTGAAACCTAGCGAGGTGGTGCAGTAGTTAGCACACTGGACCCGCATTCGGGAGGAAGATGCTATCCAGAATTTAGGTGTTCCGTGAATCCCTAAATCGCTTCAGGCAAATGCCGGGATGGTTCCTTTGAGAACGGCTGGTCGATTTCCTTTCCCACGGTTTCGTAATCCGAACTTGTACTCCGTGTCTAATGACCACGCTGTCGACGGGACGTTAAGCTCTAATCTTTCCTTTTCAAAATTCTTTAAGCAACAAAACTATACTTATAGGGTGACAGCGAACTCACTTCCGACGTTCCGTTCCACGGCCGAGAAAGTTTTCAGCGTGACACTCTTATTTCTACTAATTTCCCGTAGATTTATAGAAAATCGCGGAATCCATTGGCTGTCAGTATAAGGCATTCCGTTTTTTAACAACGGCCACAGCCAACGCGATGAAACTTACTTTTCAGAGTAATTTGCACATCTTCCTAGGGTACGTCCCAATGAGTACTTTACCCTCTTGTACAAGATAAATATCGTATCAATCGGAGTATACTATAATTTTGTACACAAACAAAAGTAACCTTAAAAGGCTAATATTAACCGCCAGTAGACAAATAGAAATTATGTAAGCAACCACAAGGAAGTATCACATTACCACGGTGGCGACGTGCCTTAAAGCGCATAAAAATAGTATCAAGCATGATGTTACAACGGTGCGGAGAGATGCATTGTCTTTACTATTCTGTATGGTACTCAGTTCGTGGCTTTGCAGGGTCTTACAAATAACTCAAAATGCACACAAAAGAATTCAGTATTGATTTGAAAGGGACATAATGCACTTTTTGTAGTTTCCTCAATGGAATTAACTTCAAAGATTTCATTATATTCATTCTCCTTTCGCCATTTTTAAGTGCTTTTATTTTATTACTTTATAATTAAATTGATATCTCCACAACGTTGCTTTATTCAGTCGTACATTAGATAAATTTACATTTAAAATGAGATCTGATTTCAGTTTCATTATAGGAAAAGTTTCTAGTGCAGATATCCCAAACGTTCGAACAAAGAAAGAGTACAGTGAAAACACCGCTGCGTTCAAGATTTCAAGAACTACGTCGATAGCACTTCTCTGTGGTCACTAAAGCTATCTGCGAAACGAACGATAAGGAACTTCCATAACTTTCTGACACTCTGAATACAAATATCATGTACGAATAGAAAAATAGCACCAAACTCCGCAATTGTAATTATATCCTTGCCAATCTAGCTAAACTACAATGAAAATTATTCGGCGACACAGAAGTCTCACAAAAGCTCCATTATCAATGGTCATCTTGTCCACAACGTAGAATGCTTACTTAGGCCTATCTACAGTCCCAATTCAAGCTTTGGTTTTTGCATTAAGGCGTTGTTCGAACAAGAAGGAACAATGTTTTAAACACGTTTATCCAATAAATTAATGTACTACTTTGTTTACGCAAGACAGAAATTATTTTGCAGGCAGGTTTAATTAAAATGATAAGGAAATAATTATTAAAAGAATTTGAAGTCCGTCTTTGCAGCTACAAGAAATGTGTATTTATTTTACCATACACATTTCATGTGAATTATTTAAAATATCGTTAATTATCTAGAAAGAAGCATATTTAGATTTCTGGTTTGCTTCTAGATGAAAAAGCAGTTCGTTACTAAAGATACTGATGTGGAAGTGGACAAAAGTGCTGTAAGTAAAAATCACAGTTCAATATCTTTCGTAGCGAACAATTCTTAGATCTGGAAGCAAACCAAAATTTTAAATATGTCTCATTCCAGATCATGGACGATGATCTGCGTGAATAAAAGGACACGTGCGTGGTTACTTAAATAAATATTTGTAATAACTGCTAAGACAGACATCAGATACCCATATAAATTGTAGAGTAGCTACGTACATTGTATGGGAACAAAAATGAAGGTAAGGATATTATCTTTATGCACTTACGTAAAGTGTTCGGCAAATGGCTTATTTATCTAAAATATTTTTGTACTTAAGTATCTGCGATCCACTATGCATATGTAAAACAAAACACGATTTTATTCGCTTAGATCCTTTGACGCTACGTTCAGATTTTACCATGAGATTACAGAAAAACGGAAATTCGTTTTCTTAGAACGAACATTTTTCATAGTTACAGGGCAAGTTTAAGACATACATAGCTCCCGTTTTTTACTGGAAGACTGATCCTTCGAAGCAGTTTGACAGATATTACTTGGAAATATAATAGACTAATGATCGATAATGCTGTTTCTGACACAGTGTTGGATGTGGGATTTTTTTCTGCTTGTGGTCTATAGCAGACCCCAGTTTTATTTCAACGAACTTAAGGAAGACAGAAGTTTAATAATAGGCAGACGGATGGTTAGAGTTTAACGTACCATCGACGACGAGGTCGTGAGGATGGAACATAAGCTCGGGTTAGAGAGGGGTCGGGAAGAAAGTCGGCCGCTTCCAGCTCAAAAGAACCATCCCAGAATTCACCTTCAGTAATTTACAGGAACATTAAATACGTGCGGCCCGATGGGAATTTGAACCCCGCTCGTAGAGAATGCGATTCCAGTGGGTTAAGTACCGCGCCAACTCGCATTTTAAAAGTCAGCCTCCCTGGCCGATGTTATTTTCGTGACACAAAAATGAACGTATTGGCACACACCGTTGTGTGCTTGCCACAGCGTAGAATGTCGCGCAATGTAAACTCTGCCTATTTATCACCTCTTCGCACGCTTCGAAAACGGATTTCACTAGTCGGACCTCTTCACAGTTGTTTGTACCTGCTGTCCCTATAGGAAATAAGCTCCGTTATCAGTCCAATCGTAAATTACTTTTTTAAATATGTGCAATTCCTTATTTCGTAATTTTTTATTGTTTAATAACAAAGCCAAAAAACTAAAAGCATGCTTTCATTACGGTGTTTGACGGCACCAAAAATTTTAAATTCGAAAAAATATATGCGTCGCGACAGGTATTCGTGCCGCCATCGACATATCTGCACAAATAGGAAATTTTGAGCGTGCCAGCAGAGAAAAAAGCTACACAAAGAGCAAAATCGTAACTGAGGATCTTTGAAGGAGTCGATAAAAGTGGAAATAATTTATTCAGATGTGGGGGAACGAGATACATAACGGACATCACACTAGCCCAAGTAAATTAATGGTAATAATAATGCGTTGGGACCCGCACGGTGGAGCTCGTCTTTCGACTCGCGCTACTCGGGCGCCTCGCGTGACAGATTCGCTGCTTATTTATTCACGCTGATACTCAGCTGGCCGTACGAGGGAGGTGCATCCCGTTCCAGACCTTTCCAACATACAAAAAACCGACGAGGCCGCCGGGAATCGATCGGCGGACCGCCGCGTCAGCACCGCTAACCGCCACACAGCAGGGGGGGGGGGGGGGCAGTTGCTCATTACAGTTTGTCGAAAAGTTACGAAGTTACGAAGAGCCTGTTAAGCTATACGTTTGTAACAGCCTTCGAGGAAACAAGCAGTTGGTTTTGCACTGCGAAACCGTAGGAAGAGGGTTTTCTTACAGCGTCCGATCACATAGCAAAAAAATGGTTCAAATGGCTCTAAGCACTATGTGACTTGACATATGCGGTCATAAGTCCCCTAGACTTACAACTACTTAAACCTAAATAACCTAAGGACATCACACACAGCCATGTCCGAGGCAGAATTCGAACCTGCGAGCGTAGCAACAGCGCGGTTTCGGACTGAAGTGCCTAGAACCGCTCGGCCACAGCGGCCGGCGATCACATAGCAGTTTTTTAGCTTACGGTGGAGGCAGAGAGAGAGAGAGAGAGAGAGTATATTCGCTTAAGAGAACTGAAGAATATTTTATTATGAGCAATAGAAAACAATATTTATTTTCACAATACAATGGATCTAAGAGAAGAACAACATACAGGCAGAGGAACTTCTAATTACGCGCCTTATGGAACATAAAGACTGATTCCTAGGATAACTATTTTCATAAATTTTCAGATTGTACGGAAATGTGTACTAAAAGTAATGGAAAACATTAAGCAAAAGTAGTAAAAGAACTCAGGTGGAAAGTCAGTCAGAGGAAATATTAAGCCTCAATTGGAAATCCGTGCAATAACTTTAAAGGAACAGGAATTATGCTAAGAAAACTAACGGGAAGAAAACAATAGGGCACGTTGAACGCCAAAAGTCTGGCACATCAATAATGAAATATGGTGTAAGCAGACTACGTAAAAATGGGCTGTCCGTCATTTGCTTTGATCAGAAGTCTGAAAGTAGTAACTGATCTACAGAAACTAGCGATCAGGCGTCGATGAGCGTCTGAAATTCTAAAAGCCCCAACTGACGTGGAAACGCGTCGAAGCCCTGATCACATTTCAACAAAAAACGAAAAGAGTCTTATAGACCATACTGATGGATCACAGGGTAAAATAATATATGCAATAATGAAGTATGAGTAAATGAAATGCCGAAAGCAAGAAACATATATAATAGTGGTAAGTAAAATGTGAGCGTACTGCTAGAGAAATAAGGAAATGAGTAGACGAGTGGATACATTTTTTGAATGTTCACGATTTGGTAGAACAGCTGTATTAAAATTAGAAAGGTGTTATTCAGAACAGTGTTTTGTGATAAAATAGAATATAGTGCTTCAAACTGGCCTTGTGCACCACCCTTGTAACAAGCCGCTTAGTGTATAAATAGGCTACTTCCTTGCACTTTATAATTTTAATGAAGTTGACGTGTAACAACAGGCTATATGACGAATGTTTCATGAACGTGTAATTATTGTTTTTAGTTCATGATCTTTCTGCCTTATTATGGTATTTTTTGTTGCATATGAATGTCTAATGGTGATCTGTGCTTGAAGATAAACTGGTAGTTTTAATAAAGTGATATAGGCCTACTTACATGTAATATGCCAAATAACGAGTGTACAAAAATATTCCAAAGCTGTAAATCATTGTTGCTTGAAAAAAAAAAATAGATAAAATGGGATGCAGAGAAAAAAATTACAGCATTTGTAATAATGCAATATGTTACAAGACGGCTGCATGGATCACTGAAAAATGTATGCAGGTGAGTAATTAACGCTACTGTAATGCGGTGTTTGGTGGAAGTGTTAAGCTGTATATACCGTAGCGTTGTTTCAGGAAAGCAGAAGAGAATTTTCTTATCGTAGTATTTTTTGTGAATGGTAGAGAGGGCGTGAGACAGAAAGAGAGAGAGAGAGAGAGAGAGAGAGAGAGAGAGAGAGAGAGAGCGAGAGAGAGAGAGGTGGGGGGGACAGGGGGGGTTGGAGGGGGTGGGTAGCACTGCGGGTTGTCTAATTATCGATTACGTCATGTATCTGCTGTGGTTATCCCGAAATCCATTATGACCGGATGCTATTTGTCTCTCCTGCATATATATCTAGGAAATACAAACACTAGGCTTCCCTCTCGAAACACTTGGCAGAAACTTGTTCTTCTAACGATATAATATGGGCATTTTATTTCTTGTGTGGTGTTTATCAGTCTGAGAGAAGGCATGGAACACCATCATGGGATATAGAAAGCGAGAGCAACTTTTATTCTCCGTTAATCTTCGTAGAAAGTCTGCAAAACTGAATAAAGAGTCTTGTTAGCAATGTTCAGTAATTTATTTCGACATGATGAATGAGTGCAGCGCGAGAGACTTTTTGACTGACAATGCGCGAGGAGAAATGAAGTGGCTGGATAGCGCGGATTCAGCAAGGGCCGAGAGCGAACAGCTCTGGCGACGCATAAGCGTGGCGCCGCTGTTTGTTTTGGGCCGTCAGGTGCAGAGCGGCGCGGCGCCGTGCGTTGCTGCGTGCGTGCGTGCACGCAGTTGCTGCAGCCACTGCAGCGCCCGCCGCTTCGGCCGCTAATTATAGCTAAGCAGCGTAATGGAAGTATTTGAGCCGGCAGCTGCGCGGGGGAGGGGAGGTAATTCACATGCGGAGGGGGTGCTTGGAGGGGATGCCACGCCCACCGCTGGCCCCGCCCCGGCGCCGTGCTCCGCCCACCTCGTGACGCCGGGCCGCCCGCCAGCGCTACTTCTGGGCCTCTTTTCATAGTGCCCGACGCAGCTTTCTCCATTGGACGACTTAGAATTCCGCTTTTTCTTTCCGCCTTCTCTTTTTTTTCTCCCCTTCTCTTTTACTGCTGCGCCAAGATGCATTACTTGAGCACTGCAGCTGTATCTTGGGCTAGTTTTGTTTCCCGTCGCTGCGCGCTTGTCGCAATCGATTACGACTTTTTTGCCTCCTCGCCGTCGGGCCCTTGTAGAAGTGTATTTCATCGTATTTTTAGCTTTTCGAGGGCCTGAATCTTCGTCTCTCATCAGTGTAACAACTCCGAGAGACGCTTTAGAGGGACTCGGGTATTCGAAATCTCAAATACTGCCTATGAGAATTGGTAGCTGAGAACATGAGGCAGCGTTGAGAAGTAGACGTAGAAAAAAAATTCCATAGTTACCAATGTGCGGCGGCTGCCGACGTATAGAATATTCTCATTATCCGCATCGGCAATACGAGAGACTCATCCCACGGCTCGCCGTTGTAGCAACGACAAAGCGCCGCTGTATGACGCGGACGAGCCCTTAGGATTTGACGATATACAAGCCCACGTTCATATCAGACTCGCAATAGCCCACAGTAAAATCGCTGCAGTGGACAACTATACTGCAACAGCTAAGAATTTTGACGATATTTTAGATAAGCTAACAGAGAATGTAGCCATCCTGTTTGTGATGTGTTTTCAATGTTTAACTTGCTGTTTGTGTTTTTCCCAAAAACAGTTTTTATTTTAGACGAAAATATTATTGCCCAATAAGTACACTACATACATGTACTATTGCTTACGAATGTATAACAGAAAACTTTTTCTGCATTTTATGTTAATTAAAAATGGTAACTAAATGGGCATATATATATTTTTTTATGCTTGTGACGCATTTAACACCGTAGCTTCATGGTTTCTTTCCGTTACATCGTCAGTTTCCGAACAATTTAGCTTATATGCGTTTTACGGACGACGACGATGTAAAGAAATGCAAATATAATTTTATTCAACGAGTACATAACAACACCTGGTTTTTCAGTTGCAGAAGTTTTGTTGAGAGTCAAATCTTTTCACAAACGTTTGCGTATGTCAGTCTAAGTGACAGCGTCGATAGACTGTCGAAGAGAACACGAGCGCGAGTATCTCAAGGCAAAGACTTCGAAGTACTGGTTTCATAACGTTTTATTGTTAAAAGTAGTACTTACGCATCTTCTTCGGAAGGTCAGCGGAGAAATTTCAGTGTACTAGAATGAAAACTATTGAGACGCCGAATGTTACAGATAATAATGCATAGACTATGTAATCGAAAGTAATTTGTACGGCAAAATTGAGAATATTTATTTTATCTCAGAAATTTCATCACTGCTCTCAGAGCAACATGTAGTGGAACGACACAGCGTCCAAGATATTCTTTAACGCGAAAAATGTCGGTAAAGAAATGTAACGACAACCATTTTTTTTACATTTTCAGATTCTGTACACAATAACACCACGTACAAAGGTTTTTCATATTTTTATTTTTAAAAAATGGGGAAATCGATATAACTATCGTCTACTGAGAGTAGGTGGCACAAATAATGACCAAACAAAGAGAAACCTAGATAACAACAATTGGTGTAAGTAAGTGCAAAGGAAAATTCGATAGGAGAGCAACAAATGAGTAGTGATGCAATAGCACTAAACCGATCGGTATAAAAATATAGAAGGAGCTAGTGGCATTAACGTAGAGAGATCAAGAAGTTAAAAGTGGAGTGAAGACGGAAAATGTTGGAAGGGAGAGGAGCAGCATAAACTGCGGTATTTAACATTCCGTATACATGAGTCAATTTTGGATTGCAATTATTCTGTGAGTTCCTGTAAAAATTCTAAGTGAGTTTTACGAGGTTTTAGGTCACTGCGTCCCATTTCGGGTGCATACGCAACGTTGTTGTTTCAGGCTCTCTTTATAAATGTATACTGTATCAACATTTGTATGTGTATTCTTGTAATCACATATGAGCACTTGAAGTTCATATTTTTTTCATGCGTTTCCAATGCTTCTATAACTAACAGACCGATAATACTTCGACATATTTTGTGTGTTGTCAGTCATAATAGTTGAGGGGAACGGGTTAGCGATTATTAACTAAGTCGAGGCCTATATGTCCAAATCTATTTTATGACTGCTGTTTTGCGTTTTTACATGTGAGAGATGATTTAAACACGGAAAGCAAAACGGTTGCAGCGTGACTCCCGGTGATCTTAGCTGTTTGTTAACACTGCTTCAATGTGTGTTGTATGGTGAATAAAGACAATAATTAGTTTAACAACTACGCTGAGTCCAGAAGGTAGATAATAATAAAATCTGTTTTGGGTTTTGCCATGGTGCTCACAATCATCTGTAACAAATTCAGCCGTAAACACGCCAATGTATGGATGCAACTGTCGTGTGTGTCAAAGGCCGAAGGAGGTTACGGGCGTTAGCAAAAATAATTTAAAAGTTCAATTGCCACTAGCAGAAGCTTTATACTTTGAATTTCCTAAAAAACGCGGATCAATCACCACTGTCAAGTATTGGTCTTGTTACGACTTGTGTCTTCCAGACTTTTCTGTGGCATCTGTGCAGACAATACCTATCACGGAAATTCCTTAATGTGGCTGCGAAATGTGTATGTACGTCTCTTGTATGCCGCTTCAAGAAAAGGGCGATGCGTCCAAATTGGTACACTTCGATACAGTTTACTAGTAGTTGTCTTATAAGGTTTGACTGACTTGTTAACGACGGCGTCGGTTCATTAGGAAAAGCAAGTTCCTACACGTAAGATATAGGGTAGGTGAAGGGACGTGAGAAACTAACGACAGCGTGAGAAAATGGGAGAGAGTTCGTTACCAATAGCTGCACGGCCAAAACGCGGAGATCCTGCTATCATAAACTGCAAGGCCATTGTAGAAAACGCTCAGCATACAAAGGAAACGGAGGAACAGTTTCGAAATTAATGACTGAGTGTGAAGCAAAGAATTGTGCGAGCAGTTACGCGTGGTACCGAAGAAGAAACCGAAGGCAGAGTGTGGAGTAGCGGCACTGGAATTACGGCGCTTGAAAAAGTGAATGACTATGTTATATTTTTCTTATCGCCGCTTCCGCAAGGCCGCGCGGTTCTGTTGCAGGTAGTACTTTGTTTGTTTACTGCGAAACTGATTGTAGCTTTCTGGCCGACGGCTGTGCGAAATCGCGTAATTCCGCGCCAAGTACTGAGCGAAAATTGCGGACTTAACAGCGTTCGCGATGAAGTCAACACGTTAACAAGTTCTGCGTTTTAGCTGTGCTGTCTGAGAAAAGGTAAATGTTCCTGGCAGCAGCCTACTGTGAAAGAAAGGAGGTGCAAAACCACGCTACTAATAGCATATAGTATTTAGTGACTAATCTGTAGTCACGGTTAACTGTGCAGATATTCTGATTGGAAAAACGGCCTATATTCGGTTTATTCAAAAAATTGTTCAAATGGCTCTGAGCACTATGGGACTTAACTTCTGAGTCATCAGTCCCCTAGAACTTAGAACTACTTAAACCTAACTAACCTAAGGACATCACACACATCCATGCCCGAGGCAGGATTCGAACATGCGAGCGCAGCGGTCGCGCGGTTCCAGACTGTAGCGCCTAGAACCGCTCGGCCACCCCGGCCGGCTATTCGGTTTATTGATTTTTATTTATGTTTTTGTTTATCAGGTTCCGTGGGACATGCAAGCCAAAGCTACTTGGGTTATAGAACGATTCAGTAAATAGTTTTCAAAACGGTGATTGTAAAATTTGTTGACAAAATAAGGAAGTAAGACATTAAAAAGAGTGTGAGACAGTATACTAATAAATAACACATTATACAGAAACTACTGACCTATCGTGTGGAATTCCTGTACGGGAGTATGCCACAAAGAAACCTTTCAACTCTTTTTTTCAGTTCTGTAGGCTCGTATTTGAAATAAAACTTACTGAATAGTGCATATCCTTCTGTATAGTGATAAAGGTAGTGTCTAAGTGAAAACTGTTTTTCTGTCTAGCGACCAGTAGCGCGAGGTCTAGCGAAATAGGAAGTGTGCTACAGGACTAGTTCGAAGTGTTTTGCTCTTCAGCCACTAGAAATGTTCACGACAATCTTTTCCTGTGTCCTCGCAGTTTACTGCTACTCGGGAATGACTTTCCTAATCATGCGGCGCCAACTATCCTGCCAGTAGGCATCACCTTCACTGACGTAAGACTTAGCTTCTTCATATCTCCACGGATACTCGTCAGCCAGCTGGTTTGAAGTCCTCCTATCTTCTTTGTAGCCATGGAAAGACTTCTGAATTTTGACAGTTTTTTCGTTTGTGGGGATGACTGTGAAACTAACTGTTATAATTCATTGCACACGTTGTCTTTCAATGTTACACCTCCTATCCATCGTAACATGAGCATTTCTGTTGCATGGAGATTCCGTTCGTGAGCCTTTTGATGCCGAGACTTCCCTACCTTACAACAGCGCTGCTCTTAAAGTAGCTTTATACATTTCGCCTCTTGTGTGTATCGGCATTTTTGCATCGCACAGAATCCCTAAAAGCATACACGACTGCTTCCAACCAGATGTTATCCTCTAAATTATGTCTGCTTCTTTTTTACTCATCCGTCAAATATCAATCACAATAAGGGAACTAAATTTTCTCCCTCTAAAGAAATACAATTTGTGGAAGCAACAACGGACCGATGAGATGCAGTGTCCCAAAAATACGACTTTTTTATGTGTCCTTAACCAGTCAAGCGCAGTGTTGCAGTAGTAACGAAACAGACTGCGTGGTGTGCCAACTTTCACCGCGACCCGCCGGGCAGCCGACACACCCGCTGGCGCCTCCGGGTTTGTATCGCAGACTGCCGGGTCGCGCGCGGATCCTGTTACACCGGAGTCAAAGAAAAACATGTCGCCAGAAAGCGCCGAGGCTTCATCTGATGGCGGCGAATAAAAGTTTTTCGCTGTGTAGTTAATATAAATTGGCTTTTATTTACAGACATGTTTTGCGAGAGAGTAGCGCACTGCACAAGTCTGAATGTCGTGACGAGTATTCCTCTAAGAAAAGCCTCTTTTCATTTTATTTTTATTTTTTTATTTCGTGGTTGAAAGATCATTTCTGTGAAGTATACCACCTAGGTCGCTGCACAAAATTAGTCGTCATATTAGGCGCATGGACGCATTAAGCGTGTTGCTTTCATGGATGCCCATCAATAAAAATACACCTAATGATAATAATAATAACAATATTAACTGTTCGGGCCTCTCATAAAAAGCGATTTGGAAAACGCTCTGCTAAAGCAACAGAAAATTTCGTGAAAGATTCTCGGCGCAAACAATACGAAAGATGGCCCAGAAAACAACAGAAAAATTACCCAAACTCGCGAAATATTAGAATTTCGTGGGCTCTTGCAGAAAGACATACCAACAGAATTTTAACATACACAGAACAAATCAAAATTATGCCGTGGATGCAATAACGAAAAGAAAAAAAAATCTACAAAAAGCGTGAGTGAATTCCTTGCAAGTCTTAGACGGAAACTCTTATGGAAAAAGAAATTGACACATGGAAAGCGCAGTCGGAGAGCGAAATTGTGAGGAAAACAGGAACAAAGTGGACTGAAAACGTAATTGACGGATAAAAATTAGAGGTGTATGAGAACTCTGAAAATTGAATCATAATGCTTTGCACGAGTTAGTAGCGTGTAATCGCACCTAATAATAATAATAATAAAGTAATGTCACTTTCAGTAGGCTAACTGTAAAATTAGAAATATCGGTCTGTCTTGGGAAAAATATCATTACTTGCACCTTTCGGCGTTTCTAATACAGCTGTTGTAATTACTGCAACATGTAGCAAATGCAACAGTTTAATGTTTAGAAAAAATAATTTCCTTCTGCTAATTGGAATTGTTAGTTATTTACAGGCTGAAAGGACGCTTACAGTTGCGGAAGTGTGATATAAGTTTTTTTTGACATTTCGTTGCACAAAAATCGCCGTCAATAAATTTAGGTTTGTTTTCATTGCGCTGAAGTTACGTAAACGGTTCATCACCTCACGCAAACTTGGTTGAAGAGTAAAACACACTAGGCAATGGGACTAAAAGTGATTTGATCCGTAGCTATGTCACTAAAATATTTAACGGCAAGCATTCGTTGCATGTTCCTCTAGATATTAAATCTAAAATGAACCGGATAACTTGCAAAAACGCTTAATCTGAAGTAAATTAGTAAAAATTGTGAAAGAGGGCCACTTTTTTGGTGGAAGAACGGAAGCTGTCTTTATTGTTGTTTTGATATTACACGTGACTCACGATCAAAGGTGTGTTTCAAAATAAAATTAATTCAATAACTCCATATGCTTTAGCATCAGTATTAGAAAACATAGATCCGCAAACTATAGGGAACTGAAATAAGCTGGACAACGTTTGACTTATTAGTCGTCGTCGATGATAAGAATAAATATCACGAACTGTATCGAAGGACATAATCTAATTTCGTGTATTATGACGACAGTAGTACAAAAATCGCTCTAAAGCGTTGCCAACGAAACTGTGCACTTACAGTTTTACATCGAGTCTAAAAATTGCCGCAAGTTTTAGGAAACGTCTGTGCTTGCTCTAGAGCTGGCGACGGCCTTCCTTTTGGCGATTTTTACAGCCAGCTCGCGGGACAGGGCAAAAACAAGTCGAGGCGGAAAAACAAACAGATGCCGTAGGCAGTGCGGGAGGCGTCAAGAGACACGAGTAATTAAGCCGGCTGCTATAATTACGGCACGGCGCGGCACGCCGCGGCCTGTGTACGGCGCTGCTAGCAGCTTAGGCCGTCGCTTCTCGGAGTTCAAGTCACTCAGCGCTAACTCCAGACGAATGCGGAGTCGATCTGACTCATTTCGGCGGTTTCCTTGCCCGAAGTTTCGCGACGGCTTTATCGGCAGTGTTTTGAGCGAAGTCATTGCTTCATTTCTGAAGATCGCGGTAGGCCCGTCCTCGGGCGACAAGCAGGCCTACAATTAAAAATCGCCGATGTTTCATTTAGAATGAACAGCCAGTATGGCACGAAATGCTTTAGTGTTTCCAACGACTTCAAACTTATTTATTAGTTACTAGACTTCGGGACCGCCGGTTATGCAAACAACTGTTTTTCAAAATGGTTCAAATGGCTCTGAGCACTACGGGACTTAACATCTTAGGTCATCAGTCCCCTAGAACTTAGAACTACTTAAACCTAACTAACCTAAGGACATCACACACATCCATGCCCGAGGCAGGATTCGAACCTGCGACCGTAGCAGTCCCGCGGTTCCGGACTGCAGTGCCTAGAACCGCACGGCCACCGCGGTCGGCCAACTGTTTTTCATATAAATGCAATTACGTTTCAGCACCTTTGTGGCATCGTCAGAGAATACTCTGTATTCAGTAATGTAAACATTTTAAAGTGATAATTAAGCTGCGTCATTATTAACCTTTCGGTCACCGACAAAACAATTATGCCCTGCCCGCGTACATCGTAACGTTTGTTAAGATTATTTTCGGGAAAAATACATTTCTTTTTAGATAAATTATCTTCACACGAGGCAGGAGTTCATGAATATTTTTGGAAAAAATATATTTCTTTTTAGATAAATTATCTTCACACGAGGCAGAGGGTCATTACAGTAAAATATGCTGTAGTCCTAACACTACCACAGCAAATTTCATGACGTAGCCTAATTGTATCTGTTTCTTTACTTATTTGTGTACAACGGGAAAAGCAAGGGCAGGAACTGTAAATTATTTCAATTTGTATCACTTCTCTGGCACTGCGCGCCACAGGCGCACTTAAAAATTGAAGGAACATAGGTCTACATATTGATCAGCACACTACTGATACTTATGTACGGCGGAAAATAACCCAGACACTTGCTGAAATCTCTTTTTGAAATACGTAGTAGGATGACTTTAGAGAGAACGTTATCCTTTCCGTTCATTTCCTATAGTTCTTAAAATACATTTCATTCTTGATTTTTATATCGTTGGTAGATTCATAATGATGTTTTCGCGCACGATGTACTGACTCAATAAAAATATAAAGTTGTGTAAAGTGAAATTTTAGACGACGATTGTCAAACTCCTCTATCTCTGTGGCGGAATTACTGAATAAAGTGCCCAGAGTTTGGGTTACTACTTCAGATAACTTTCACAGGATGCCAGTGGATATCAAAGGTTTGTGGTCACGCGGCTAGAGCACTTTTATTGGAAATAATGAAGTCAGCTTGTTACGAACCACCGACCGACAGTCAAAATGTCACGCGATGATATAAAAAAAGGGCACACAACTGACTGAACAAAAATTTGAAAAGTCCATATGACACAGACTACGAATAGGAAAGACGGAGCGCAATTATAAAAGTAGACGATCAAGATACTGTTTGGAGTGGTGCTTATAATTTACAGCACAAGCCGCATTTGTTATGTAATTGATGAAAGAACAAATGAGAACGCACATGACAGTTACAACCGTTTGCTTATCAATCTTCATTGCGTAAGTTCAGGTTTCAATATACCGTACTGGCCCCAATATAAACAGCACCCGAATATATAGTTTTGAGAGGGAAAGAAAGAAACTTAGCGGGTGAAAATGTATGCAACATTATCCATTTACAAAAACTGGTCGCAATTCGGTCACTAATCGCACTTTATTTATTTACTTTTTTTTTTACACACACAGAAATATAAGCGCCACTGTTAACTTCACAACCGGCGTTTGGTTTGTCACTGTCGTTATTTCTGTGTCTCTCCTTCCAAAGTACGGTGTCCTCGCTACCATGCAGGCCATTGAATACTCAGCCTATCTTGACCTACTCTTTTGAAAAATTCTCCGTTAGATGCACTCCTGACGTAGCGAACTGCCGCGCGTTTTAAACTTGCATAATAACTGCGCCGAATTCTGAGGTTTGTTGATGACATTCTTTCGACGTTACTACTCTTTGGTGAAGACTAAAATTAACTCGTTAGGAAATAGCTGTGCCTGTCCTGCCGAATAAGCCAGATTAACTGTAAGTATGATAATAGTCACTACGTAAATGAAATGTAGCCGCGCGGGATTAGCCGAGCGGTCTCAGGCGCTGCAGTCATGGACTGTGCGGCTGGTCCCGGCGGGGGTTCGAGTTCTCCCTCGGGCATGGCTGTGTGTTTGTCCATAGGATAATTTAGGCTAAGTAGTGTGTAAGCTTACGGACTGATGACCTTAGCAGTTACGTCCCATAAGATTTCACACACTTTTTTTTTTAATGAAATGTAAACAGTCGAAGACGCTTGCATTGCTACCTCAGATACAGCGATTAATTTCGAAACACCATTGATATTGTTGCGATTAATTTGGAAGCACTAGCGATACTGCTGCGATTAGTCTCTAAACACTAGCGATATTGTTGCTATTACTTTCGGACTAAGGAACGATCACTGCAGTTGAAGTTTCTGCGATGCATAAAAATACGAATATTTGTAGGCTGGTGCGGATAAACCGCTCCCTCCTTTTCCTTGCCGAGTTTTGGAGAGAAAAGCGCGGTCTTTTTCGGGCCAGGATGGTATTTGCCCGTTTTTCTAAAACGCGTAACTCGAGGACATTAAAAACTGGAACAACCTTTCTAACTGACTGGTAAGGACGCAACTACTTGCACGCCGCAGTCAACGAAGTTCATTCTAGATTCTTTGTAGTAAAGAAAAGTCCGTCGTTTGACGAGCTAGACTTCTATATTCTCGTAGCAGTACCAGAACGAAAGTTGCCGTAAATTTTACTAGCGGTTGTCGAGATCTGATAAGTGTGGTGCTAGTGCCGCGCCAAAGCCGGCAGTTGTGTAGGATCTAGATTGCAGTTGGAACTACCCCGTCGCCGCATCCAGGAACGCCACAGAGCGTAGCCGCGCACGGGAAATTCGGCTGTAGCTTGCGTGACGTGTCCCGGCGACGCAGAAATTGGCGCGTAATTTATTACCGCGCGCAAAGTATCCTCCGCGCGTGCAGATACGGCCGCAATTACTCCTAATGGGCTCTGCAGCGCGGCCGCGACCGACTTGTCACTACTAAGTGAGCTAGCGCGCGGGCCTCTGTACCTGCGCTATGCCGCAACAGGCACCGTACTATTTTGTTTCGGCCACAGTGCCCCGATAGATTTCCTCGCTACAGTCAAAAAGTTGACTAACAGCTGGATCAGAGCTTTTTTTCAGGCGTAATCTGTCTACAGCACTCGCTTTTGCAATAAAATTAAATTTTTATACAGCCGTTGTCAAGCATTTCGGTCAAATTTCATCGTTTCGAGCCGCCTTCATCAACAATTAAGTCGTACAAGGTTATAAATGTCTGTACGTAGGTAACCTGCCGCATTTCACTTTGTTGCGCTACAGCATCGATTGTGTTTTAGGGCAAAATTGACACTAAAAATTACATTTGGAATTATAGACAGAAAACTCTAGAACACATATCACCAACATAGCGATGTATGTCGCCGTGAAGTTGTTCATGTTTACTGGTCAGCGCGGCATATTGGTGAGCGAAGGGGCCCGTGCGCGACTCCCGGCTAGGTCGGTGATTTTGTCCGGTGGAGCTGTGTTGCCTTGAGGTTCGTTGCGTCGTGACATACAAGTAATTGCTTCCAATGCACTGTCGTATCGTCTTCCCATTACTGAGATGGCTGAATGGGCACCAACCGAAGGCCATTAAACTCAGTTTTTTTAAGAAAGTTTACTAGCGTCATAGCTCAATAGTGCGAATAGTGCGTAGAGTAAAATTCTTTTTGAACAGATCATTCTTGGCACTTCATTTGTTGGCGGAGGCCGATCCGCGTCATGATACTGATTGATATCTCTATGCGATGTAGACAATTTTGTGTATAATACTATGCACTTTTGCTCTGTGCTGTGGGCAAATGTATCGCTATTTCGTTGATTACTTGAAGAAATACAGCTACCAGCCACTTCTTTAAAATGCTGTTAATGCCAAGTCACGTTTCGAGTTTGCACCCACCTCCAACTTTTCTTAAGACTTGTTACAAATTTATCGGCAGTACAAGTAAGGCGACTACATCTCGAATGCTGCAGTATCAGTTTGCAAAATGAAATAACACTATTGAAGGTGGATGGAAACTTGCAATGCGTCTTGGCAAAAATAAGATAAAAATATAAAGCTCGTTGCTGTACTGGTCCAAGTACTTTAATCCTAACTTCGGAACAGAACTAAGACAATCGTGGGTAAAATATTGTTGCTTTGGTGTTTGCAACTGCGACTCACGTAATTTTCGAGCCTTCTTTTAGCGATTTGTGTGAAACTGCTGATCCGAAGCGCGCCTAAAATTAAAAAAAAAAAAAATATGATCGTTTTGTTTTGAGAACCGAACGTGCAGCGGTAATGGAGGACACAACAGATATTTTGTTGGAGGAGGATTTGATGGGGACAGTTAGTATTCGCGCCCACTATAATTTCGACCCCCGTATGATTAATTCTGAAAGGATGTCATTATATGCAAAAGGTCCTGTTTAAGCTATTACCGATTTCGGGTGATTTTGTCCGCCTTCGGGTGCCTGCGTGTGTCTTTATTACGGGGTTGGTGTCTCAGCAAAATGTTGTTACACTGCCATTCTGCGAAGACAAATTTCCGCATTTAATGGCCCGGAGAGCCAGCAGAGATTCTATAATAAAGGGAAGGGATATAGGATCGTGGTTTAAAAATACACTTAACAGCTTTTGGATGTAACGCTTCGTCTGTGGCTATTGGATGCTCAGAATATAACAATGACAAGCTAAGACTTGCGCAGTGGAACGCTTCGAAAACATGCAGTAGAGAGCGCAGCCGAGATAGTAATTTTCAATTCTGAGCTTTTAACGCGAATTCAGATCGAAAGTAGCAATGAGACATTAGCCTTACGATATCTTCATAGTCCTGGCAAAAGTTATTACCCTATTTCGCAAGTACACGTGCAAAATGGTGAAATGACAAAATTTATTACGGAAACGGCGCCGAGATGGTTCATGCTATCCCACGAGTTGCCAGCAAAATATTGGTTCCACCTCTTCGGTATTGCTGACATACATGGATGGCAAAGCAGGAAACATTCGCCCAACCGCTGGTTGCGAAGCATTTTTCTTTTTTTTAGTAAAGCAGAGAGTGTGTCGTGTTGCGGGAAAAGCGCGCCCCCAGACTTCCTGGTTCGCGCTGGCTGGACGCTATCTCGCCTGGCGACCAGATCTCAGCTTCGCCGAGCCGGCGGCCTGTGACGCAATATTGCGCTCGCGCAGTATTCCCTTCCGCTTCCTTCTCGTCTCTTAATCTTTTGACTTTTATTTCGTCCTCGCATCGCTGTCAGGAGCACTGCGTACTCTACTTTGTCATGTGCACTCTTCTATTTTATTTTATTCATTAATAAAATATATTTCTGACTTCAGTTGTGAACAGTGTAGACACACAAATATTGCGCTACCAGGGTATCGTAGTCAAATGTTCTTGTTCTTAGATGAACAGACTGCAAATTTTTAGATTCATAATTTAGGCCTCTAGTAGAGGCTTCGTGTCAGGTACCATTGCGTTGACGTACTATTGAGGTTGAGATGGAACGTAGGTACGGGGTATTGTAAAGTTGCCTCGATACAACAAATTTCAGACCTATAAGTTTTTTGCCGCCGATTTACTTTTCCCTGTCAGCGAAAATTTATTTTCAAGCTGTTGCATATTAGTGTACGGTGTGACTTAATTGTGTCACCTACGTCTACTACCTCGTTGTTTCTTAAAATATGTTTTTGTAGTTTGTTTTAATCTGTTATTAACGTCGCTAGTATGACTGGGCAGGTAACCTAAGAGAAAGCTTCTCTGAGATTTTATGTAGATAATACGCCTGTTTCACAAATGCAATACACTAGAAAGTAATGTTTTCGTACTGCACAGAAAAACACAAATACTCATTTCCCGTACTGTCTTAATTCAACATGCAAATACACTAGTATAACTGGCTCGTCTTAAGAACTTAGTCATACTGCGAAACTTTTCGATTTCTTGTCGTGTAAATAACGGTCTTGCTTCCATTGCTTTTTAATTTAATTTTTATAAATTTAGTGCATAATCGATTTGTTATTTGCCGTTTTCACTAATGACTCGATTTCAAGCTTGGGATTATTGTGCGAGAAAAATTGGAATACTGTATCAGTTTCCAGCGACTTACGTTTAATTATCGGTCACTTCTCTTTTCGATCAGAAAAGGACGAAGATTCCGCGGAAATGGACTTGGTGCTAAGATCGACAGACGTCGAAAGTATGTTAAGTAGGGCAAAATTACTTTGCACAGACAGCCTCAAATAACGCTTGCATGTCAGTATCTATAGGCCACCAAAGGAAGCCGTTTGGGATAGATGATCACGACATATGATCAGAGCGATCAGCTAAGTCTTACTTAACGAAAGAATTGAAAATACAAATTCTTCTTTACCACCATTGCATACTTTTTTTATTGTTAAATCACAGGCAAGTTTGTCCTTTTTTTTAATTTACCTGTTTTATGAGTAGAACTGTACTATTATCGTCCTGATTTTTCAGTATTTTCGCAGAACAAATATAAGTGCGACTCAGATCTCACTCATAACATTACATGTAGCAGCACACAGTGGGTTGCGAGTAGCTATGGTACAGACACGCGATGTTCGTGAGACAGCGCGTGTGAGGCCCGCACTGTTGGACGAAGGACGGAGCGCAGTCCGCGGCGATCCGGCCTCAGATGCCGGGCAGCGCGGGGGGTCCGGCCGGGAAGTCGGGCGCCGCCGGCCGCGCCTCACGGCTGCCTCCGCCGCTGCGGCACAACGCGGTATTTTGTTACGCGCTTCTCGGCATGGGGAAATGCTCCTTGCCGGACAAGGAACATCTACTCTGTACCGATTCTACGCTTTACAAAACCTGATTTCCAAAAAAATAATCATGCAGGTCACGAGCGCTTTCTAATCCAACGTCGTCACATGCAGTGGAACGCTATAAACTTACCCATTTCAATTACTTTTTTAATTTTTTTGCTCCCGTACAATTAAACCAATATTTCCTGAGTATTATTTAAGCGCATCTTCAGTGATTTCGGGTGACACACAGAGACAGTAAAATATATTTGATGACTAAAGCTCTGTTGATTGTATTTCAGTTGTTATTTCCGATACGTATTTCGTATCGAAAATTCCATAGACATTATTTGCAAGACTTACAAAAAAATTTATACAAAACTTGGAAAGCGTGCCGATGGACCTTACGCACCGAAATACGTATCGGAAAAGAAAATCAAAATACACAAAGTCGACAGATTTCCTAACAATGAATCAACAACATACTACTAATCGTAATTGGAATAAAAGTACCTAACAGCAGACACCACCCCGTAATTATTCAGCACCACCGCTCACTTTGGGTAAACATCTAAAATTGGGAATACGTAAAATTTTTTTAAATATGCTTCTGTCTCCGACGTTGACTGTATACGTAACGACAGTATGTTTGATATGTAGATATTACACCTCACCCCTTTCTATGGCCGCCTGAGAAAATACGTTTCCCAGCCAACGTCATTTATAATTTTCTTCCCCGCCCTACATTTGTACGCGCGGACATGAGATCTTGATTGTTTGTTGTCTCTTTTTTCCTTTAAATTCACTGCCTTTGCGACAGCATATTGTATACCTTACGTAAATGCGTAAGGCATGTTAGTCGTTCGCGTGTCAGTTGGATGTAACGGTAGCGTTGAAATACGTACGTACAGTCTTCGCAACTGTCGCACAACTCAGCGTCGTCTGGCGCCAGATGAAACGGTTACCTTTAGATTTCGCGAATGACAATTGATAATTTCGACACAATTTTTTTGATTATTGTTGATTACTACTTGACGAGAAAAGAGGACAACTAACCGTTGCTGATTGGGCAGAAGGGAATTTCAGCCGACGTAACTCGTTAACTGACGCGGATACTCGCACATGTTCGACGCCAAACTGCTGACGAAGTGTTGTTCCTGGAACGCAATCTCACGAAGTAATTTCCCGTTTCGTCGACCCGGCTTTCGTGCAGAAATCCTGCGATCGGGACACGCCAAGTGCGCACCTCGCTATGTGGCGCTGCGATTGGAACTCCAGATAACTTTTTTCATTACCCCGTGAAATATCACGCGGGAACCGAAAGTTTGAGCCTTAAGCATAATTCTGACAATTTCAGCGAGGCGATGATATATAACGACGGATGTTGTGTTTTGCAGTAGATTACGATTTTTAATCGTTCGGTGGCTAATGTTCGCCTCAAACGAGTGAGAATCTTCTGTCCATTCAATTAGTATCTTATCACAGATTAAGGAAAGAATTTCATGGTGATCGATCCTTAAAGTATTCAAACCACAGACAACACTTGGTCGTAGTATTACAGAAACTTATGCAATGAGTGACAGAGAAAGATAGTAAAAAAAATAGGGTGCCAGTGGAATAAGAAATTATATTTTAGCGCCAAGAAGTTTGTTAATTTTATTTTCTGGTCTTACCATCACGACATTATTTGCAGGTATCCGTAGCGGAAAATCAGAATAAAGTGCTTGGGTGCTTTCTCCGGACGATACGAATCTGTGTGTACCGTTGTCACTGTGAACAGCAACTGGTGGACAGCGAAATCGTATTCTTAACAAAGGCACCACTGATAGAACCGGTAAAAGGCGTGTCACGAGAAAAGGATGAGTCTCGTAGGAAGTTTATCAATGGTTAGAAACTGCGGAAAAGACAGCGACAGCTATCGCAAAATGAATGATCGGTTCTTGTTGGGTATGTCCCATAACAAGAGCGATAGATGCAAGTTTTGGTAGCATATGGCACTACGAGATGTACTCAAAGGTTTTTTTAACTCTAGGAATGTTAGAATCAAAAAGACAAATACACGAGAAAAAGCCACCCGAGACGAAAGCCCACTGACAGCATTCGTTAGAAGCGTGTCACGAGGAAAGGGCTGTTCCATGGAAACCTGTTAGGAATTAACGGAAAAACAGCGACAGTTACTACAAAATGAATGACACGGTTCCTGCTGGGCTTGTGCCATGGCCAAAAAGCGAGAGGTGCGTGGCAGAGATTTGGATAGAATATGGCACATGACGCACTACAAAAGTTTTTCAACTGTAGCGTTGTTAGACACGAAGAGGCACATACAGAAGAAACACAGTCGCTCACACGACGCTACCCAAATCCTTACCTTGCACCACTGGCACATACCCGACAGCAATCGTCACATTCATTTTGTAATAACTATCGCTCTATTTCCCGCTATACGGTCCCTAAAGATTAGTCACCTACATGATGCTTTCCATGAGACGTTATCCTTTTCTCGTGACACGGCCCTAACGATCCTAGAAATGATGCTGCGGAGCAACAGTCCTTTCGCCGCAGACGTTAGCAAAGGTGGATATCTCAGTGACGAGTGACATTTCGAATAATCTTATCACAGTCTCACAGAAGGAGCCCTACAACGCGAACTGTTCCGGATCTCTTCGAAAGATATGCTATACGAAGAGGTGCTGCCGTCTCAGCGCCATAGAACCTAGCCGTCAGTCTGACGCGAACAGTTCCAGCGACCTAAGGCTTACAACCCCATGAATACGAACTACCTGTAGCTATAGGATACGGCGTAAGTTGTCGACAATTCCACCGGGGTTGTCTCGCGCTTGCACAAGAATAGAGCGAAGAGTTTCCCGGCGACACTCGGTGCAGTTTCCAGGTACCAACCTTCCTGATATAATCCGTACGTGGTTCCGGCTGGCAGGGACGTCTCGTTAGTGAACCGGCCTCATCGGCGACGCGACGAGACCCCGGCGCGCAGCTCCGCATACGGCGGCGCTCATCTGCTGACGCACTCACTCTCACACTGGCCGTCCCAGACACCTGGCAGTTGTCAACGCACGAAGGAGCAACTGCTGCCGCAACTAACGGGTGACAGTTTGCTGGCAACACGCAATTCGACAGGGCAGGGGCGAACACAGGTTGCGCTAACTCGTGGCAGCAAAACTGTCGCGCGGACGGGAGGGCTGGCCGCTGTCGCGCGGCTGCGGCTCTCTCGCGGCACTGTGCTGTTCCCGCGCTGGGTCGGGGCACACTGGTCGCCGAGAGCGGACGGCGGACTCGCCTGCTTGCAGTCCGCTAACTGCAGCTATCGCAGGCTCGGCGGGTGGCCGCGTGTCAGGGGCTGCCTTCGCGCCGCTCGTCCGCGGCCGGCCGCTATTGGCTGACGCTGGAGTCCGGGCCACGCCCTGAGCTCCGCCTCTTCCCCCACCAGCGCGCCGCGGGGCGGGCGAGAGGCGCCGGCACGCCGGGCGCGCGCGCGCGCGCGCGCGCTCCGCACACTCACTCACACACACACACACACACACACACACACACACACAGGGAGCGGCGCGGGCTATGCGAGTCGTAATAAACCGGCCGCCTCTACCCCTCCCCCGCCCCCACCTACCCCGCCGCTTCCATGTACCAGCCCTGCGACGCCGAGCCGGCGCGGTTATTTACGAAAAACATCCGGCGAGATGCGGTGGCGCCGGCAAACTCCCGAAAGACGGGCGCCGTCGTCGTCGGCGACGCCGGCCGCCCAGGGACCGGCGTCGCGACGCTCATCCCGCGCTCGGCTCGGCGCGGCGCGGCGCTGTGCGGTCGCGGTCCGCGGTCTCTGCGGTTTTGCTTTAGCCAGACCTCCGTTTATTACAGAGGCTCTGCAAATGGGGATCGGATACAACGCTACCTTTGTTGCGCGCTAATCCCGACATCCACCTAAAGTGACAGTGTGATTACCTGACATAGACCGAAAGACGAAAAATCGAATCTCATTCGATATCTGTCGCTAGCTTTAAGATCTTCCTCCCTGTGTTGAGAGATGCCGTAAATACAAGATACGCCAAGTGCATCAGTGATATTCGTGAATTCCCCAGGCCCATTGTTAACGTAGCGGTTATACGTTTTCCCTAAAGGATCCACGTAACATGCTGGATATATTTTTTCGTCTACGTTGTACCTTTTATTTCTAACCCAAATAAGCAGGGCGGGTAGTTACAGAACTACACATCCCGGCGACAAATGTAAACGGATCTTGGTGCGAGCCCCAGGAAAGTGTGTTGGGACCCTTATTGGCAGGCAATATTAATAGTAAACTTATACATTTTGGCAGATGATGGAGTTGTCTATAATAAAGTACTCTGAAAAAAAAAATCCTCCGTCCGAACAGGTCTCGGAAGGCCCATCGGTACCGACCGATCACCGTGTCATCCTAAGTCGATTTGCGTCATCGGATACGGGCAAGAAGGGTCGTGGGGTCGTCATACCGCTTACGCGGCCGTTTCAAGTTTACGTGTCCTGGAGCCGGTATCGGTCAAGTTGCTGCAGAGTCTGAATGCACTCCGGTAGGTCAACTCTGCATAGCGACCCAGTTGGTCACCCATTCAAGTGCCAACAATATCTGACGGTGCTTAACTTCAGCGATCTGAAGCGACTTGGAAAAAAGCTGCACAAATATGCAGCCAGATCTCGATAAGATTTCAAAGTAGTGCAAACATGACATCTTGTTTTAAACGCTCAGAAGTGTAAAACTGTGCATTTTACCAACGAAAAATCTAGTAACCAGTGACACCAATGTCAATTTTGTAGGTAAAGCAAGTAGCAGATTTAGCTTTGTAGGACATCTGGAAAATGCAGTCTACAAAGTAGACTATACTCGTGCAACCCTTAGTAAAATATTGTTCAAGTGTGCGAGACGGATACTGCATAGGACTAAAAGGGGTTTGAAAGCAAACAAAGAAGGGCAGCACAACAGCTTGCACGTTTGTTTGACCCACTTGAGAGCGTCACGGATATGTTGAAAAACCGGATCTGGCCGACGCTTGAAGGTAGATGCCATTTGCCTTAGCTACAACTGAAGGTAAGTTCCTGAAAACGTTGGTGGGAACTCGGGGACTCGATCAGTATCAATTTATTGCCAGCATTGTGGCTAGTGGGTGGAACTAGTACGCATCAAAGAGTGTATTCAACGACTTGACAAGACTAAGTTCCTAACACACTCGTTCCGGAGGGATCACCGCTTTAAACTGAGACATCGCATGCGGACTCTCTAATTTCGAACTGTAGATGGAATCGTCAGTGGTCTACCCTTCTCTAGTCTCACCCCCGTATGGATGCGGCGCTTACTTCGAGGCCAGAAGACCTTTCTGAGACCGCAGCGCCAGGTTTCCATTGCTAATGCTGGCCCGCCAAACCTGCTATGCTAACTTGATTTATCGGCACGAGTTAATAGTGAAAGACGCTAACTGTATTCACCTGATTACGATGCCGACTTTCTCCGTAATGTATGTGTGTCCCCTCTTTACAGCGCGTGTTAAAGTCCTGACTTGGCCGTCGCTGTATCAAAGGAGTCTGAACAAGACTCCGGAAGTACTGGTGTGGACCACATCAGCAGGTAAGCCGAGCAGCGTGTGTTCTCTCGATAATTCGGCTTGCTTCAAACGGAGCTTTAACTATTTTCTCGTTATATTCAGGCGTAGTACAATGCGACGCCTGTATTGGCGGAGACTCTTCTCTGTTGCGTTATCCATCTCATTGTAGGAAGTTCGACTTGCTGGTCTCCTGTAGCACCCGTACGGCGCCTGTATCTGAACGGACAGCTTTACTGGCGTCCAATTGCTACTTTTTTACATGGCACACAACTTCCGGAAGACTAAAACTGCGGGAATCGTTGCCCACTGTTCTGTTTATATCTTAATGCTTGGATCGATTTTCTAACCTGGTCAACTATCGTCTTTCCGAGCATTGTTTTACTCGAATGGCCTATGGAGATCAGTAGCTCCGGTTGCCGATTTAGAGCACGATGGTTCTCTTCAGTTCATTATATGAGGTGAATAAATTCTTTCTCAGGCCAATATTTTATTCCGGTTCTGTGGGCAAAATGTCTTTCCATGTAGATTAGCCTATATTTTTGAAAACAAGAAGGAACCTGACGACGTAAGCACGTACCAAGCACGGTTGACGGTTTACATGAGAGCGAAAATCGAATGTGCAGGAGGTAATCGGAAAGCGGTTTTGGAAAATCGGTTTACGAAACCCCACGGAAACGTATTAGAAGCGACATCTTAATCTGCGGAGGAAAATGTGCTCGCAACCTGCCAAAGGATCGTGAAGGTTTATTATGTGTGTTGTTATACATATCTAACGTCCTGTCGACGACATCGTCACTAATGACACAGCACAAGCTTCGACAGGACAAGGTTGGGGAAGGAAATGTGCCGCGTAATTTTTAAACGAACACACTGGTATTCCCCATAGCTGACATGGGGAAAGTACAGAAAACCTACCCCTGGTGGGCCGAACTTGTTGTCCAACTCGTTCCGAATGCAACACCAGCTTTCTCTGCGATGCTGGTGTGCTACGTTTCTTTGGAGGAGATAGAGAACCGTGAAAGCGCCTGTTCAAATGACGGCGAGAAACCGCCTAAAAACCACATCCAGACTTGTCTGTGCGCCAGACAAGTAGTTGTTAAGCCGCATCCGCAGCTTATCTCCATCTCTCTGATGCTGGCGTTCTGTGCGTTACGCTGCACAGTCTAGACTATCTAGGTTTCCTCTAGTTTAAAACTGCATATCGCATTTGAATTAGGCAACAGCGAACAGAAACGCCAAACGAACATATCTGGATTCGAAGCCACGATCTACTGGTCCCGGTGTCAAGCCCTAGCCAGCCCGACTGACGGGCTGACTGTGGAGACAGGAACGTTATACCACGAGAAATGAGCGTTTGACGATGTGGTTTACGTTTGTCACTCTGCTTACGCAAGAGAAGCCTCAGAATTTACAAACAGGAACGCTGTACAATCGGACGCACGTCCAGTGATGGTAAATGGAATACGTTTCCGTCTAGAAGCAGCACCCCAAAGCAACTCCTGTCCCTGCCTGCTGTTTTAGCAAATGCCAACGATCATTAAAGCAGCAAAGTTTTTCACAACAATGTCTGCCATTGAACGTCATCCTCTGAGAACTCTGACGGGTGGAGAGATACTGCAGAGGAAAAGTGGGGAAAATGGAAAGATGAAGACCACACTGACGTTTAGTACATGAAGGCAACATTCTCATGGGGCTAGTAAAATCGCTGCTCATGTTGACTGTGTTGGTAGCTTTCCTTGTCCTTGTCTTCTGTCGCAATCTCTGCACTTCGCACAGAAAACTAAAGAGTGCTCCACTCTAAGCATTTCATGTGAAAGAAATAAGGGAGAACGCTGTGGATTTACCAGTTTTAGAGTAATTTCCACAGCAAGCTGCCGTTCAGTATCGTAACGAGGAAAAAAGTTACTCCGCAGACTTAAGTACAGTGCGAGTTTTCCGACGATTGTGTTGTTTCTTCAAGGTTTTCAGCGTGTAATCCATTTTAGGAGAAGCATAAACGAATGTAAGATCGTCTAAACCGTTACAGTATAGTACTCCTGCCTGGTTATTTAATCATACATGTTTATAAAAGCACTCTAAGCACTGACACAATCTCTCACCTAACTACATACGTATTCACCATAAAACAGAATTATCAGCAGAGGACAACAAAGGAAATCATGCGGACAACGGACGTATAGATGGGAATTCAAGTTATGCCACCAGAAGGATTCGAACGCTTTGTTGACGTTAAGTTCCGTTAGAAAGTGGAATTACAAAGACACGTAATGTCAACCTCTATGGTGCCCCTCGCCCAAGTTCTCGTCACAGCACCGCAGCTGAAATAGAAATAACAGTATACAATAACTCTATACTGTAATGAATGTCAAAACAAATAAAGTGTCGAACAAGTGATCGTTGTCGAGCTCGAATAAGTTATTCGTGTGTAAATGTGTCTTGGCTTAACGCTTTTGTTGACTTAATTGCTGGTTAGGTTCTATTTTGTATCTCCGATTTTCATTTCGTAAAGGTATTAGCAACTGTAACTTACTGCTGAAGATGTGATACTCGTTAACGAATGGATGAGAAAGCGCACGAGATTTGACAGACTAAACATAAATCAACATGAACAAGTTATCTTTAAGGTTTTCTGGAGTATACTTTAGTGGGCCGATTTACAGAATGCTCTTATTACCCAATCCTTATATTAGTCACAACGTAGAAAACTACCGGTCAGCGGTTGCTAAGGTAACAACTGGCGCATTTTTTTCTTGGCGCCAGACTCGTGTAAACCTAACAAATTACGAGCGTACGGAATATAAGACCAACAGAGTGCTTCGGTTGAAGAGTTTCTAGCAAACAAAACACTGCACGTCATTCTGGATGGAAAGAAGTTTTCAGACGTGAAAGTACCTTCGGGTATGCTCTAAGGGAGAGTTATAGGTCCATTACTTTTCGGAATATACATAAATGACATATTAGACAACATCGGAAGTACAATGAGGTTTAACGCGAATGATGCTGTGCTGTACAGAAAGGGCCCAAGGCTACAAAACTGTAGCGAAATACAAGAAGACGCGCGAAGTTTCGACGCTTGGTGCAGGGATTGGCAAATGACCCTCGATATAAACAAATGTGACGTACTGCGTATACGAAGACAGAAAGAGCCATTATTGTACGATTACACGATTGTGGAACAGTCATAGGAGGCAGTTGTTTTCACAAAATATCTGGGAGTATGACTACAGACCAATTTAAAGTGGAATGATCACATAAAACTAATCCCAGGATATACAGTGGAAGATTCTCCAGGAAGTGTAGCCCTTCAACAAACGAGGTAGCCTGCGTAACACTCGTTCGATCAATACTTGAATACTGTTGGTCAGTATTGGATGTGTACCAGATGGGTTTGATTGAGAAAACCCGCAAATCCTAAGGCTCTACTTTCGAATACATAAGAGACCGAAAGAATAGCAGCGAGTTTCTTTACAGGTTCATTTATAAGCACGAAAGCATCACGCCCGGAGATGATCATAACGCTGCAAGAGAGGCGATCTGCATACGGTGTTGCTTTCCTTGAGGAGTCAACCAATGTATTGTTTCCTTCAGCGTATATCTCGCGAGAATAGCCTCAGGATAAAATTGGAGAGATTCGAGCCTACACGGAGGCTTACCGGCAGTCGTTCTTCCCGCGAAGCATTCGCGACTGGATCAGAAAAGTGCAAAATCACTAATTGGTACTTACATAGAAAAGGTAAGACAGTCACCGCCTCAGTGCGGATCTGAAGACCACACTGCTTTGCTAGGTCACATCAGAGGCTGTCTTGATCTTGTCTTTCTCCGATGTGAGAACCATCTCAGCTAACCAGTTGTTGAGGAAGGTTAGGTAAATGCAGAAATTCTGAGAGCGTGTGTTGCAAGAAGGTTTGGGCATGATTACGAGAAAATCCCAGAAATTATGGCTTATAAAGAGGCTTCCGACGCACCATTTGCTCATCGAACAGGGAAAGGAGGAGGGAATTGACAGCGGTATCGGAAGTACCCTCTGCCACACGCCGTTAAGTGGCTTGCTCAGTAGCGTAGATATAGATGTAGCTTAACAAATAACACGTGATCCGATTTACAGTGCGAAAAGCAATTCAATTCACCGTCAGTATCAGAAAGAGTCTCACAGTCTCTTGGATAAACCATCTACTCGAACATAGAACGTTAGGATCTATGGTCAGATGCTCCCAGAGCGAACAGGCAAACACAAAATAAGGTTAGGTTAGTGTGTTGTTTAACGTCCCGTCGACAACGAGGTCATTAGAGACGGAGCACAAGCTCGGGTTAGGGAAGGATGGGGAAGGAAATCGGCCGTGCCCTTTGAAAGGAACCATCCCGGCATTTACCTGAAACGATTTAGGGAAATCACGGAAAACCTAAATCAGGATGGCTGGAGACGGGATTGAACCGTCGTCCTCCCGAATGCGAGTCCAGTGTGCTAACCACTGCGCCACCTCGCTCGGTCACAAAATAAGACATGAGTATTTTGTCAGCGTTCATGAGTCATCGGCATCGGGTCCTTGGTAAGGAAACACTGTCCTATTCCGAGAAAGATCAAGACAACTTCGGTTGTGGCTTAGCTGAAAGAACTTATTCAGTGTAAAATAAAACATAGTAACAAACGGAATAGCGATGAATGACCTGAGGTTTGAACGGGCATCCCACGAATCCAGGTCCAGTCCCTTAACCACAGAACAGTCTTACACGAAAAAGTCGGAAAATGTTACACGTTTCTAGCCGAAAGTGCTGAAATTCCGCGTTTCTAAAAGCGGACCCCTATTTAGTAGTTCTTCTGTCTATGCCATTTTGTGAAACGCCGATATTTCAGTCCCTACTCGTACATTAACGTACATATGAGAGATTCTAGCGTATTCACATGGCGCGAATAACAAGATAAAATTACGTAAAAACGTGGCACGGTATCAGTGTCTGCAAATTATGAGGCAATTTCGTGGCTATAGAGCACTCACGGGCCTCAATAAATGCGATTACTAACGCGTCGTTTGGGACGGCGGATCTGCAACAATTGAAATTATTTCGGTTCATTGCGCGTGTTGCTAAACACGGTGTTGGCGGCGGCAGGCGGCGCTCGCGGATCGCAATAGCGGCCATTAAGCTTTCACAAAAGCTAGGGCAGCGCCATACATCCGATTTTTCTTTTTTGTAGATATCCTATAACTCTCATCTGGTGACACTGCGATAGCGGTCGCTCGCAGGGTACGTCTTTGAACTGAAAGCATCTTTCTTTATTTTTAGAGCACCGAACCTCGTGTTGGTTTTCATAAATAAGCAAGCAGCGAGTTTGCGGTTTCGAAAAACACTGCCTTTGGGTAAAATTCGGACGATAGCAGCGTGCGGCTTGTTTAACTATTTGACGCTAATTTGATGTAGAACTGCATTTGTTTGTTATTGTGAATAGTCATTTGCAGAACTCAGTTATTGGTTTGCTCGAATACTTGGTTTAAGTGTCTCCGAAGCTAACTTCTGAGCAGTAAGTTGTGTTTGAGCAGTTTGGATAGTGTCAATTTTCTTCACTCTTTCATTTGCGTATTGTGAATAGATTGGGAAGTTACGCATCCTGCAATAGTACGAGACATCGCAAGGTGGACCATTTAGATGGGCGTAACTCGGTGGAGACCCTATGGGAACAGATAACATCACGGCTATTGCCGCGCGACCGTCCCAGCAAATCCGCACGGCTCGTCTTGGAGCAAGAGCAGTGTCGTTGACCTCCAGCACGTTACCAGCGCACTTCAAAGTGAACCTGAGCAGTCGAGAAGACTGACAACGTTAAGATGGCAAATGTTCGTAAATGTATTGATGTAAATTATGTTTTGCCAAAGTGTTCTCCTGAACCATAGATATTCCCGACTAGTAAGCTACGTCGACCTTCTGCCAATAGATAGGAATCTCCGTGGCGCACAGCGTCATAGATTGGTGAGCGCCTAATAGTCAATATTAGATTGCGTATCGTGTGTGAGAGGGGAAGATACTTTATAAGATCTAGACTACTTGCATTTTTATCCTCCGCTACACTGCTTTGCAAGACTGCCACTCCCATGTCACTATTTGCCTATCATTATTCTCTCTTTCACGACAGTTGCCTGAAATAAATTAAAGAATTATTTTTCTTTTATATTAGAAGCGCCTTTTCGGAGCGAATTGAATAAGCGGCAGTCAAATGAAAACGAGACAAATGGGAAAAAAAGGATTACTCAAAATTAAACGCCATAATTGGTGATACATCTATCCAGCTGTGAAACAAGAAAAAGTGTTTGCGGTTGCCTACGAAACCATGATTGTACCTCTTCGTCCGAGGCAAATCGGAGGCCACGAACGTCTTTCTTCAGGGCTACGAAAATGCAGAATTCGCATGGCGAGAGATCGGAACTGTGTGGAGGATGTCTAAGGGCGTCCCAGCGAAACTTCTACAGCGTACTTGAAACAACGTTGGCAACATGTGACCGGTTATTTTGTTTACAGGTTGCTCCGACTACGCCGCAGAAGTGTCGCTGCGACGCCCTTACACATCCTCCTTACAGTTCCGATCTCTCCCCATGCAGTTTTCGTATTGTTAGAGAGTTCAAGAAAGACATTCGTGGCCGCCGTTTTGCTTCGGATAAAGGGGTGCGTGCCTGGGCACGATCATGGTTACGTAGGCAGCCGCAAACATTTTTCCATGAAGGTATTGACCGCCTTGTCTCGCAGTGGGATAAATGTATTGTTATGGAGATTACTTTTGAAATATTAAACAGTTTAGTTACTTTTTTCCATCTGTCTCGTTTTCACTTGACTTCCCCTCATAATCGCAATAACAGCGACACTCATAAAAATGAAAATTTCTACCTCTTTCCACAATGGGGCTATCTTTCGTCTTCTAAACTGTTAGAAAGAATTCAATTAAACATAGTCACTTGTGCTTTCGCCAGCGTCCTTCTAATTTCCAAACTGTTAGTTGTAGTATCAAGTATTAAATGCTAGTAAGCCTTGAATGATACGCATGACACTGGAGTTTGACAATGACAAGACTATAGCTACTTCTAGATCAGGCGCGAAGATGCGAAAAAACGTGAACCAAAAAATGATCGAGTAAATAAAGAGTTTTAGTCCTTCGCTGCCCACAAGGAAACTTATGTCATATGCATACCTATGTAGAACAACGAACAGTAGAATAAGATGACACTATCTCCGTTTTAGGTCGGGTGTGGTGGGTTGCGACCAGTAGGCGCCTACATCGTCAGACTATATAATCTGCAGGACTTTCGGACCACAAGGAGTCTTTTACTGTACTCCAGCCCTGAACTGGAACGGAAAACCCTGAACTCGGTAACGTATCTCATGCACGAATAAATGCTTTCTGTTTTTCATTCAACAAAAACACTAATTCATACAATGCAAACTCCCGTACAGCGCATCATGGAAGAAAAAGTCTTGTTTTTTACTTTTTTTTAATTTCTCTCCTATTTCCTATTCTTATTCTACTCATCAAAGCTGTGCAGGGGCTTCATCACGTGGTAAAAGCAGTAATTTCTTTACTTTTTTCATCGTGGTATCTACGCGGTACGCACTTTTTCGCTCCTTCATGTTACATACTTCGCCGCTCTTGCAATGCCCCAACCATAAGTTTGCCGAACACGTGTGTAACGCACTTGAGGCCAGAGAATAGAGCTACTGCGACTTGTGTCACTCTTATTTGACTGTTTTCAGTCTCTACGCCCGCGCAAGTGTCTTGTAACAGACATCTTGCGTCAAACACGAGATATTCGAGATTCTCCCAGTGAGCCGCTTTCGACCACTCGCTTCCTCTGCAACGGTGATATTCTAACACATTGAATCACTTAGAAACCCTGTGCTATTTCACTGATGTCGCTCCAGTGATTTATCGCCCACCACTGATGTACGAAACCGCTTGGTTTTTCGTGCTCGCGTGCACCATGAGGCTATTAAAACGCCCTTTCAGTCGTCTCTGGAAGTAAGCAGCACTTCAAGTGACATACGACGACTTTCTTCCGGTGTTCGATGCTGAGTTTTGCTATACACACATGTGACGTAGCTTCTTGACAGAACAGACCTTGGATCTTTCCGTTTCACGAAAAACGCTTTAGCTGTACGAGAGATATCTTTGGTAGCTTCAGTGGAGGTTTTACTGGGATGAAACTTTGAGTCATGCGTGAGGTGTGCGCTGATAGTCAGTTGTATGCTGCGCACGGAAAGCAACTCTCTGGGTTCTAATCCCAGGCTGGTACACTATTTTAGCTACTTTTATTTATTGATTTATTTAACTTTACAAGATTAAAAGCATCATGCGCTCTCTTAAACGCCGCTACAAAATGAAAATTTCCTTTTTGATAAGTGTAATGTCCTAGAGCTAATATAGGCATTAATTTGATGATGATGATGTTTGGTTTATGGGGCGCTCAATTGCGCTGTCATCAGCGCCCGTACGAAGTCACAATTTTTACACAGTCCAATTTCTTTTCACAATCCAGTCTAGTCACTCTCACAAATGATGATCATTATAATATGATGAGGTCTACACAAACACCCAGTCCCCGAGCAGAGAAATTTACCAACCCGGCCGGGAATCGAACACGAGACCCCGTGATCCAGAGGCAGCATTAATGTGAGGAAGAAATTTCTGAGAATGTACGTCGGAAGCATAGCGTTATATGTAATTGAAACATAGCCCTTGGGAAAAATTGAAAAGAAGGGAATCGAAGTGACTGAAACGTGCTGTTGCCGTAAGATGCTGAAAACTGTGTGGACTGATAAGGAAGGAGTAAGCTCTCCGCAGAATAGGCGAAGAAAAGAATATACGGAAAAATTGACTGGAAAATGGTACAGGAAAACAGGACAATGACTAATACGTCAGGGAATAGCCTCCTGTGGCGAGCCGCAGAGGGCATAAACTTTAGAGAACAAGAGAGACAGAAATATATCTACACAAATAATCAAGGACGTTGTGCGTAACTTCTACTCTGAGATGAAGAGGTAAGTACAGGAAAGGAAGTGTGATGGACCAATCAAAAGACTAATGACAAAAAAAGGTGTTAACTCAATGAAGACGCCCTGTATCGATGTAGTAAGATGTGTGTCGGAATATGGTTGAACTGAAGTTACGTTAACAGCGTCATCTGCCGGTATACTTATTCACAGTTCCACATGCTATAAAACTGATTTGCCAATCTCATATTTCATTACAGAAAAGATTTACGAACCATATGACTCACTTTTATGTTACCTTTATATCCATATAGCTTCAGGCCATTACGATGCATTTATTAATATTGTAACCTTAATTGATGTACATATGTTGACAATAAACGAAACTGGTTGCATTGCTAAGGAGCTACAAGTCGTGGCATGGACCTGGAACTCTATCATTTCGCTATGAAAAGTTCCATGACAATCGATCAGTTCATTGCTAGTGGACGAGAATTTCGTTACATATGTTGGTGTTACGCTCCGCAGGAAGGCAAACAGGGAAGGAATCCAGCGCAAACTCACAGAAACCGTCATCGATAAATGTTTTGAACTATGAAAATAATGGGTACGGACATATGCAGACTGAAATTGTCCTTAGCTGGAAGGCGACGCCATTTTGTAAGTTCTAAGTTCTGCTGAATGAGTATCGTTTGACGTGTGTCAGACCTCATTAGTTAACATTTTATAGAGGAAGACTAAACTACGTCCACAGTAAACTGCTCATCCACTCCCACTGAGTTGAACGATTCCGATGAAATGAATCACACAGCAGGGACAGACAAAGAAACCAGACAAACAAACCAGTCTTCCACTAGTTTGCTGCGACCAGGAGTTTCATGGGAGTGGAAGGAGCTTCATATTGTGTTCACTGCACCAGGCGAAGATTCTACGTAAGTAGCACTTTTAGCAAAATTCTCACACGAACTATTTACGGAAGAGTGCAAAAGCTGACAGGAGTTGACCCCGGGTAAGATCGGTTTGGGTTCCGGAGAAATGTGGAAACATGCGAGGCAATACTAACCGTGCGACTTATCTTAGAGATTGAAAAAGGTAAACCTACGTTTATAGCATTTGTAGATTTTGAGAAAGATTTTGACAGTGCTACCAGGAATACAGTTTTTGAAATTCTGAAGGTAGTAGCGAGCGGAAGGGTATCTACTGTTTGTACAGAAACTGGTCTGCAGTTACAGGAGTCGAAGGAAATGGAAGGGAAGACATAGTTAAGGGGTTGTTAGACAAGCTTGTAGCTTATTCCCACTGCTGTTCAATCTGTACACTGAACACGCAGTAACGTAGGAGAAACGTGGAAGAGAAATTAAATTTCAGCAAGAAGGAATGAAACCTTTGATGTTTGTCGATGACATTGTAATTCTGTCAGAGACAGCAAAGGACTTGGAAAGGCAACTGAACGGGATGGATAGTGTCTTGACAAGATGTTATAAGATAAGCGTCAACAAAAGTAAAACAGGGTTAATGGAATGTAGTTGAACTAAATTAGGCGATGCTACGGATATTAGATTAGAATATGAGACACTGAAAGGAACAGATGAATTTTATTATTTCGAGAAAAACTGATGATGGCCGAAGTAAGGAGGATATAAAATGCAGACTGTCATAGAAAGAAAAATGAGAAATTTGTCAACTTGGAACATAAATTTAGGTGTAATATCTTTTCTACAGATATAAGTCTGAAGTGTAGCCTTGCGCAGAAGCGAAGGGTGGACGAAAAACAGTTCGGACAAAAGCAGAATTCATGCTTTTAATATGTGATGATGCAGAAGAATGGCAAAGCGTTGGATTGGACAACTTATGTAATGGTACTGAATCGAACGATGGAAAGAGTGAATTTACAGTTATCGGATGGTGGGGCGCATGCGGGACATGAAGGAATCGTGAGTTGTGAGTTTGATAATGGAGGGAAGAGTGCCGGATAATCATTGAACAGGAGGGTGAAGAAGGGGTACATATACTAACGGAGAAGTTTAAATATATAGCAGGGTGGATAGAGCTAAACATCTGCGAAAAAGAACACTTTGCATCAAGGGTAAGCAACATGGAAACAGTATATCAACAAATAAAAGCGTCTACAAGAAGAAATCGACGTTAATTTCCAAGCTAAGACTTTACTGCGCAGTGATACGATCGGAGGCTCTGTATGCCGCCCAGAGGGTTTCTATGAACAAAACTAAAAAAGCTAGGTTTACCGAGATATAAAAATACTTGCAAGAAGTGGGGATAGCGCTGAAGGTTATACATAAACGCCCAAGAATAAACTCCAATAGCACATTAATTTCCAAGAAAAGCCGGAACTAAAAACTAGCAGAACATGGACTGAGGTGAGGAAGGAACAGCAAAGGAAAGAAATGCGGGATACTGGGCTAAAAGCAAAGTCCAGGCGCAAGAAAAAGGAAGAGTGCAGTTGAAATACCGACGTCGGGAGATGGCCGACACGAAAAGAAGAGAAGAAGAAGGGGAGATCAATGCTCAACTACAGTAAGCAGGTTCAAATGGATGTAGTCCTAGGCTGCAGTAGATAATGAAGAGGTTGGACGGGATAGGCTATCACGTAGAGCCGCGTCGAAACAGTATTTGGACTGAAGACTGCAACAACAACAACAACAACAACAACGATATTTTTAGAATGAGCAGGAGCTGACGTGGTCGCCAGCTGACCCATTGCCGGACGGCCGTAGCAGAGTCTGGTTGTGGCGTTCGCATAACGCCAGGCGCCGCTGACTCCCCCCCCCCCCCCCTCTCCCACGACATTGCCGCCACCGCCGCCGCCCAGCATTACGTAACTCGCAGCTCGCAGAGCGCGCGTAGCCTCCGGCGTCAAGCAGAGCGCATTGAGAAACTGCTGTGCCGTTGTACCCCAAGATCCTACTCACAAATCGCTGCAAGTCGGGTCATCTGATTTTTCGGCGATCTATGAAGTGGTACAGGGTGTTTCAAAAAGAATATACGTATTTCGAACATACATATTTAATAAGCTGTATACAACTATTAAACTTGGGACACATATTTACGAATCTCTCAAATCTAGATTACAGATGTCCAATTAGATTAGATTAGATTAGTACTTCTTCCATAGATCATGAATACCACACTTCGTAATGATGTGGAACGTGTCAGGTTAATAAAAGGTGTCTATACAAGATATTACATGACACAAAATATTACATGACACTTAATATTTATCAGTCCGCCGCTCGTGGTCTCGCGGTAGTGTTCTCGCTTCCCGAGCACGGGGTCCCGGGTTCGATTCCCGGCGGGGTCAGGGATTTTCACCTGCCTCGAGATGACTGGGTGTTTGTGTTGTCCTCATCATTTCATCATCATCCAGGAAAGTGGCGAAATTGGACTGAGCAAAGATTGGGTAATTGTACGGGCGCTGATAACCACGCAGTTGAGCGCCCCACAAACCAAACATCATCATCACACTTAATATTTTTAATTTTTTTTTTGTGGGTTGGGTTGGGGAAATTACCCACTTACTATATCCAAAAATTCATCTAATGAGTAGAAGGAGTTGCCATTAAGAAATTCTTTTAATTTCCTTTTAAATGCTATATGGCTATCTGTCAGACTTTTGATGTTATTAGGTGAGTGACCAAAGCCTTTAGTGGCAGCATAATTTACCCCCTTCTGAGCCAAAGATTTAACCTTGAATAGTGAAGATCATCCTTTCTCCTAGTGTTGTAGCCATGTACACTGCTATTACTTTTGAATTCGTTCGGATTGTTAATAACAAATTTCATAAGTGAATATATATATTGAGAGGCTACAGTGAACATCTCTAGCTCTTTAAATAAGTGTCTGCAGGATGATCTGGGATGAGCTCCAGCAATTATTCTGATTACACGCTCTTGTGCAATGAACACTCTTTTACGCAATGATGAGTTACCCCAGAGTATGATGCCATACGAAAGCAGAGAATGAAAATAGGCGTGGTAAGCTAATTTACTCAGATGTATATCGCCAAAATTTGCAACAACCCTAGTAGCATAAGTAGCTGAACTCAAACGTTTCAGCAGATCCTCAGTGTCTTTTTTCCAGTTCAACCTCTCATCAATGCATACACCTAGAAATTTTGAATATTCTACCTTAGCTACCGATTTCTGATCGAAGTCTGTATTTATTATTGGTGTCATTCCATTTACTGTGTGGAACTGTATATACTGTGTTTTGTCAAAGTTTAATCAGAGCCAATTTGCAGAGCACCACTTAATGATTTTCTGAAAAACATTGTTTACAATTTCACCAGTTAATTCTTGTCTGTTGGGTGTGACAGCTGTACTTGTATCATCGGCAAAAACTACCAGCTTTGCATCTTCAATATGTTTTCCACCAGCAACACGAAAAATACGGGGTGTTCAAAAGGTCTCTCCGCAGTGCGGTATGATTGTTAGCCGCAGTGAATATACCGAAATGAAACTCAGTGAAATACAAGTTATTAATCGCGGCTAGAGGCGCCATGTCACTGACTGCGCGGCCCCTTCCGCCGGAGGTTCGAGTGCTCCCTCGGGCATAGGTGTGTGTGTGTGTGTGTGTGTGTGTGTGTATGTGTGTGTATGTGTGTGTGTGTGTGTGTTGTTCTTAGTATAAGTTAGTTTAAGCAGTGTGTAAGTCTAGGGACAGATGACCTCTGCAGTTTGGTCCCTTACGAACTCACACACATTTGAACAAGTTATTAATTTATTGAATATTCATTTTTACTTACAAATTTTCACATCAATTGTTGAAAGTTTCCCCCCTGTTGTTGAATATACAATTAGTTCGTCTAATCATGTTTCCAAACACAAGCTGTAACATTTCTTCTGTAACAGAAGCAATGAAAGTGGATATTGCAGTTTTCAATTCATCGATGGGTTTTGGACGGATTTTATAGACAGTTGCTTTCGCCGCACCCCAGAAGAAAAAGCCAGGTGGAGTTAGGTCAGGCGATCGTGGAGTGCAAAGTCCCTGTGAAATTATGCGATCACCAAAAACATCAGCAAGCAGTGACATTGAAACGCGAGCTATGCGCGGTTGCACATCTTCTTGAAAATAACCGTTTAGTATTTCACCTAACACAAGCTCTCCTGTGAATGGGTACAGAATATCTTTGCAGTATCGTTGTGCCTGTATTGTTTTGTTGAAAAATATGGGACCCTCAATCCGACGTCTAGAAATTGCAATCCAAATGAGTGGTTCCTCATGAATACACGATGGATTTGCAGTATTCCACATACGAGAATTTTGCGAGTTCATGTACCCGGATAAATGAAACCACGCCTCATCAGTGAAAACCGTTTCATTAAGAATATCCCTTCCATTTTGTTGAACGAAATTTTTGAACTACTGACAATAATGTAGTCTCTTGCCATGATCAGTATTTTTCAGTTCTTGCACGACTTTCACTTTGTATGGGAAAAGTTCTAATTTTTTCCTTACAGCTGTGTGGGCCTTTCCGACTCTGCCATCGATTTCCTGGGCGAGTTTTCTTAATTTCCTGGGCGAGTTTTCTTACTGACTTGTTCGGACTTATGGACGTTTTATCGGAAATATCGAGTAGTTTATCCTAAGACAAAACGCTAGGACGACCACTTCTCGGTGCATCTGTCACTGAACACGCACTTCGAAATTTGTTAATCAAATCTCGCACAGTATCGCGATGTGGAGGTATTGTCTCCGGAAAAACTGAATTAAATGTTTGACGAACTGAAACTGTGTATTTACCGCCAAACACTTGTTCGACTAAAAACACTTGTTCTTCAATGGTTTGCATTTTAACAGTGACAAAAACGAAACAAACGAACAAAGGAACTAAACTTAAACGTTCACGTCAACACGTAACGACGCACACCAACGACACTACTGACGCTGGCTGAGATAAACGAAACAGTGGAACGTTGGGAGAGTCCACATGAAGGGAAGTAACCCAGGCCGGCGAACAATCATACGGCACGCGCGGCTAACAATCACACGGCACTGCGGAGAGACTTTTTGAACACCCCGTATATCGTCGATACTCTAATCCCTCCCTTACTCGAGTAGGCACATCCTTCGTTAGTGATGTTAGGGCAGTACGGATACGGTTCTTCAACTCTTCTAGGTTTTGTGGTAGTGTTGATGCATAAACGTTGTTCTTAATGAAACGACACATGAAGAAGTCACAGGCCGTCAAGTCCGGCGACCTTGGAGGCCAGCTGAGAAGTGCTCAGTCACCGGCTGTTTTACGACCACTCCAAAGTCTCGGTAGAGTTTCATTCAGTTATCCACGTACTTGGCGTCTCCAGTGAGGGGGAGTCCCATCTTGTTCGAAAATGAAGTTATCTTCGTTCAGCCTCGGAAACAACGTTTTGTAACGTACCAAAATACTGCTGTCGGTTAACGTGTTTCAGTCAAAGAAGAATGGGTCGTAAACAGATGAGCGGGATATCGCACAAAACGCATTGACTTTGGTTGTATCTCGTACAAGTTCGGTGTGTGCTTGTGGGTTCTGTAGACCCCCAATTCGAAATTCGTTTCTGTTTACTTTTCCATTAAGGTAGAAAGTCGTTTCATCAGTGAATACGCTGCGTTGTGCGAAACTGTTATCATTGTCAATAGCATTCTGAACCTCGTCAGAAGATACCACACGTTTGCGTTTCTTACCGTGAAGTAGAGCCCGTAACAGCTGTAACTTCTACGACCTTGGAAAGCCGTTTGAATTTGTAAGACATTTTCGTTGGAAACATGAGAGTGTCTACGACGCCTTCCTTTATATACAAATCCTCTGTCTACAGACTGTCGGTACCATCTACAAATGTTCCATCCCTTTGGAGGATCAGTCTGATACCTCAACCTGAAACGTCTACGCAGTGTAATCATGATATAACACTTCACGAACTCGAGAACACAAAATAGTTTCAGCTGCAGAGCAGCAGTTTGGCAAACAGAGGACAACCGACATCCAGCGGCAATGATTATAAATTAGACAATGGATTCGTTCCTCCAATAATGGAGCTGTGGCGCAGAGATCGATGGTTTTGACAACATAATACTTTGAATTACGTACATTCTTTTTGACACATCCTGTACACTGTTTCAGACAATTTAGACAAAAATCGCACGGGACATTAATAGCTAGGAGAAAAATAAAGCTTGCTGTAAGTAGTTTACTCGGTAATGTTGCAAAAAACTAACACATCAGCGGCGCAGCATCCGCCGGGCATCGTCAGGAATACATATGTCATTTACCGAATGAAATTCAGTGGCAGACAATTGCTATACGAAGGCAAGTTGAACTCAAGCAGAAATAGTGGGTGGTCAAATGTTTGCTCTTCTGTAGTTTAAATACTGTGGTTGGAAGAACAGATTCTGCTTTACGAGGTTTAAGCAACGACGGGCAAGCTTGTGACTTGCGCCAATACTAACTTATTGCTGTTGAAAACTTTGCGGCGAGATTTCCTCAGTGGAAATACGCAATGCCAAGTACACAGTCACTTCTTGGATATCAGAGAGAGACTACGCATTAATCACAGCAGTCTTACCAGAGATAATGTTCATTTTATGGCAGAACACGGTTCGTACCTCCAATGCAGAATTGGTAAGAGACCATCAGTAATGTGTGAATACTGTAGCTTTAGTCGCCTTCACAGGAAAGTTGCAGTCAACGTAAAACTCGCTGACAAGTCCTCCACAACGCTACCGAACGCTGCGGTTTGTTCACACGGTCCGAGTACCGCAACGTGATCATAACGCGGCCGCAGTGCTCTTCAGCAGGAATCGGCGTCTAAAGCTGACGTGAGCACGAACTGGCTATTCTCTTTATTAAAGACAGGAGATAGTGTCTCCACGCTATAGTGTTTATGATAATTTGCACATTTGACGATGTACAAGTACTGTTCCTTAAAGGGATATATCAATACATAGCCGCGCGGGATTAGCCGCGCGGTCTGGGGTGCTGCAGTCATGTACTGTGCGGCTGGTCCCGGCGGAGGTTCGAGTCTCCCTCGGGCATGAGTGTGTGTGCGTGTGTGTGTGTGTGTGTGTGTGTGTGTGTGTGTGTGTGTGTGTGTGTGTGTGTTTGTCCTTCGGATAATTTAGGTTAAGTAGTGTGTAAGCTTAGGGACTGATGACCTTAGCAGTTAAGTCCCATAAGATTTCACACACATTTGAACATTTTTTTTATCAATACATAGGCCCATAATTCTTCTCGAGTCCAAGGAGACATGATGCTTTCGTTTGGTGATTTGCCGCGTGGATCCGGGTGTGGTTCACTTCCCTCTCATAAGCTAGCACACGTTAAACTACACCAGCTGCTCATTTAGAATACGTTCCCGATCGGGCCGGAGATTTTCTCCGCTAGGGGACTGGGTGTTGTGTTGGCCTTACGTTCATATCATCATAACTGACATTCGACAACTGAGGTGGCTGAATGGGAACATCCCGAAAGCCAATAACTTGCACAAATAAGAATTAGGATACAATTAGTATTGTCCGCAAAACACGCTCGATGCTGTGTTGACTCCAGAGATGACGAAACACACACTAACCGAAGTACTACTCATGCTAAAATAACGTAAGTACCATAATGTAATGATAAGACCTGTAGAAAATATAAATGAAGCAGTAGTTGTCAGAGGTTTTCCTACTTAGTGCAAGCAAAACTCGTCATCAATCGAGGTAGCCTCAAACCGGAGATTATCAATAGAATTTCGTTCAGCTGAAGGTTCTAAAAACTGATTATCACTTTAATTTTTCGTTTTTGTTTTATTAATTAGTTAATTTCACTTAATTAATGTCTAATTACGTGTTTGATTTCTTTTATTACTCACAGCTATACTGTATAAACTACTGTTTTTAGTAGTACATTATTAAAACCAAGAATTATAAATACCTTTACGTAAATGATATTCAGTGATGTGTTTTGCGATCTGATTTTGTCATACAAGAGATCTTCAGGAAGCAAATGACTGAATAAAAATCACGTAACTATGTAGGCTTACGCGTCCGGTGTCAAGATGATTGAAGTCCATGAATAAATGTCGTACAGTGGAACGAATATGATCGCTGTACATCAGAAGCGGCCGTCTGCATTTGCTGTAAGCACAAGGATAGCGATGTCATGCGAACGATGCGTTGCGGGCTTCGTGGAGGCGTTATTACACGAAAGGAGTAGCCTCTTATAATCGCCCACGAGAAAGAAAGGAAAAGGGAAGAAAGGTTACAATTTTAACTACTGTGGATGCAAAGGTTAGCTGAATCGGAACACAATTTCGGATTGGGCAGCGCTGGGGAGAAAATTAACTTTCACTTAGAAACTATCGTAATGTCTGTGGAAACCAAGGACTACCTAAATCATTGAGTCATTTTCCGATCGAACGTGATTTTTAAGCGCTGCGGCACCTCGCAGATGTCAACCAAAGGGCCGGCCGGGTTGGCCGAGCGGTTCTAGGCGCTACAGTCTGGAACCGCGCGACCGCTACGGTCGCAGGTTCGAATGCTGCCTCGGGCATGGATGTGTGTGATGTCCTTCGGTTAGTTAGGTTTAAGTCGTTTTAAGTTGTAGGGGACTGATGACCTCAGAAGGTAAGTCCCATAGTGCTCAGAGTAATTTGAACCATTTTTTGCGCATACATTCAGCAAGATATTGCCCGCCCGCTCACGGCGACTGTTTCTTGGGCTCGTCCTCGTGGTTACCAAACGCTATCTTGGCCGGCAAGGTCACCGGATCTCTCCACAACTGATAACGTTTGGAGCATTATGCGCAACACCCTCCAACCATCTTTGGGTTTTGACGATCAGACGGGCCAATTGGACAGAATTTGGTACCATACCCCTCAGGCGGACGTCCAACAGCTCTGTCAATCCTTGTCAAGCCAAACAAGAGCTCTAATAAGAGCCAGAGGTGGACCAACGCATTATAGACTTGCTCAGTTTGTGAAGCTCGTCCTCTTGGATAAATGAAGTAGTTGCTATGAAATTACATTCATTTGTTCGCCTGTATATGTACATCACAGCTACCGATTTCCACCACAGCCGGATAATTCCTTCGTGGTACGTCCTTTTTTTCTTAGAGTGTATCTTGTACACTACTGGCCATTAAAATTGCTACGCCACGAAGATGACGTGCTACAGATGCGAAATTTAACCGACAGGAAGAAGATGCTGTGATATGCAAGTGATTAGCTTTTCAGAGCATTCACACAAGGTTGGTGCCGTTGGCGACACCTACAACGTGCTGACATGAGGGAAGTTGCCAACCGATTTCTCATACACAAACGGTAGTTGACCGGCGTTCCCTGGTGAAACGTTGTTGTGATGCCTCGTGTAAGGAGGAGAAATGCGTACCATCACGTTTCCGACTTTGATAAAGGTCGGATTTCATCAAGATGATGATGAAACGGCAGTTGACCGGCGTTCCCTGGTGAAACGTTGTTATGATGCCTCGTGTAAGGAGGAGAAATGCGTACCATCACGTTTCCGACTTTGATAAAGGTCGGATTGTAGCCTATCGCGATTGCGGTTTATCGTATCGCGACATTGCTGCTCGCGTTGGTCGGGATCCAATGACTGTTAGCAGATTATGGAATCGGTGGTTTCAGTAGGGTAATACGGAACGCCGTGCTGGATCCCAACGGCCTCGTATTACTAGCAGTCGAGATGACAGGCATCTTATCCGCATGGCTGTAGCGGATCGTGCAGCCACGTCTCGATCCCTGAGTCAACAGATGGGGACGTTTGCAAGACAACAACCATCTGCACGAACAGTTCGACGATGTTTGCAGCAGCATGGACTATCAGCTTCGAGATCATGGCTACGGTTACCCTTGACGCTGCATCACAGACAGGAGCGCCTGCGATGGTGTACTCAACGACGAACCTGGGTGCACGAATGGCAAAACGTCATTTTTTCGGATCAATCCAGGTTCTGCTACAGCATCATGATGGTCGCATCCGTGTTTGGCGACATCACGGTGAACGCACATTGGAAGAAGCGTGTATTCGTCATCGCCATACTGGCGTATCACCCGGCGTGATGGTATGGGAAGCCATTGGTTACACGTCTCGGTCACATCTTTTTCGCATTGACGGCACTTTGAACACTGGACGTTACGCATCAGGTGTGTTACGACCCGTGGCTCTACCCTTCATTTGATCCCTGCGAAACGCTACATTTCAGCAGGATAATGCACGACCGATTGTTGCAGGTTCTGTACGGGCATTTCTGGATACAGAAAATATTAGACTGCTGCCCTGGCCAGCACATTTTCCAGATCTCTCACCAATTGAAAACGTCTGGTCAATGGTGATCGAGCCACTGGCTCGTCACAATACGCCAGTCACTACTCTTGATGATCTGTGGTATCGTGTTGAAGCTGCATGGGCAGCTGTACCTGTACACGCCATCCAAACACTGTTTGACTCAATGCCCAGGCGTATCAAGGCCGTTATTACGGCCAGGGGTGGTTGTTCTGGGTACTGATTTCTCAGGATCTATGCACCCAAACTGCGTGAAAACGTAATCACATGTCAGTTGTAGTATAATATATTTGTCCAATAAATACCCGTTTATCATCTGCATTTCTTCTTGGTGTAGCAATTTTTAATGGGCAGTTGTGTATTTTCTCGCACAATGTTTTCACCTTTCATTAATTTATTTGTTTGTAAGTTATCTAATAGGCAATCTTTAAACTATGTATCTACTCGTTCCATGACGTAGTAGCTATGGCTCGCTTGGTCAGATGGAAGGAGATAGATAAATAAATAAATAAACTATGTAGAATGGCCGTTAGCAGTGTGCAGAGATACGGTAAACTGACCGCAACGCTTCCTCCGGATGCTGAGGGGGGGCAGCGTGACGCAGTGAGAGTGCAGGATTAATAAGGACGACTTGTGCGCTTTGCACCGGGCGCAGCGCTCTTTTTGTCCGGCTGCGGTGCGGGGGCGGCGCGTCAGCTATCGGCAGGACGCGCTGCGGCATTACTGCGTAGCTCATTTCAGACGACTTAACTCCCACTTCTGCTGCAATATCGCGGATTAATAATAAAATTACTCTTTTATACAGCTCTGTTTTACTCTCAGTGTATTGAAAAAAGATAGTGCACTTGCTCAAGACACAGAGAGTGCTGTCCGCATACAAAAATCCGAAACCGATGCAGATTTAGTGGGAAATCTAGTTAAATTAAAACGAATATTAAGTTTTTGATGTTTTATTCGAAACCCTACTTTTATACGATTGCTATATTCTCATATGAATATTAAATTTGCACTGTTCGGTTACGAAAATCTAACTTTGTCAGCTTATGACTTTCACTGTTTAATTCCTTGTACATTTACATTCTCTCTCTCTCTCTCTCGCTCTCTCTCTCTCTCCCCCCCCCCTCTCTCTCTCTCTGTCACTCACACACACACACACACACACACACACACACACACACACACGCACACTTCCAAGCAATGTTAAGGATATTTTGTCCTAAGCCATTTTTATATACTGACGAAAAATCGTTTATTGTACAAATCTATAAGCGATTTAACTCTAGGCGAAATATACGATCGTGGTAACTCTATTGTTCCACAGTCTTCTTCAAATATCGGTTCTCTCTAAATTACCTAACAGGGTTTCACGAGCGGAACGTCAGCTTTCTTCAAGGAGTGCGATTCAAGTTCGTCGAGTATCTTGATATGGGCCCTTCCATTCTATGAGTCGGGCAGTGGAATGTCAGAAGCTTGAACGTGGTAGGAAAGCTAGAAAATCTGAAGAAAATCTGAAAAGGGAAATGCAAAGGCTCAAACTAGTTACAATAGAGGTCAGTGAAGTGAAATGGAAAGAAAACAAGGATTTCTGGTCAGATGAGTATAAGGTAATATCAACAGCAGCAGAAAATGGTGTAACGGGAGTAGGACTCGTTGTGAACTGGAAAGTAGGCCAAAGAGTTTCCTACTGTGAACAGTTCAGTGACAGGGTTGTTCTTATCAGAATCGACAGCAAACCAACACCGACAACGATAGTTCAGGTCTACGTGCCGACGTCGCAAACTGAAAATGAAGAGATAGAGAAAGTATATGAGAATATTGAAAGGGTAATATAGTACGCAAAGAGAGATGAAAGTTTAATAGTCATGGAGGACTAGAATGCAGTTGTAGGGGATGGACCAGAAGAAAAGGTTACAGGAGAATATGGGCTTGGGACAAAGAATGAGTGAGGCGAACGACTACTAAATTTCAGCTCGCAATAGCGTATAATCTGTTCAAGAATCACAAGAGGAGGAGGTTTATTTGGAAAAGACCGGGTGATACAGGAAGATTTCAGTTAGATTATATCATGGTCAGTCAGAGATTCCGAAATTAGACACTAAATTGTAAGGCGTACCCGGGAGCAGAAATAAACTCAGTTCACAGTTCAGTAGTGATGAAGAGTAGGCTGAAATTTAAGAGACTAATCAGGGCGAATCAGTATGCAGAGAAGTGGAATACGGAAGTACTAACGAATCAAGAGATATGCTTGAAGTTCTCTGATGCTATACATACTGCGATAAGGAATAGCTCAGTAGGCATCTCAGTTGGAGAGGATGGATATCTCTAAAAAAAGCAATCATAGAAGTTGGAAAGAAAAATATAGGTTTATCGTATTATCCTGAGTGAAGTATTTCTTGTTACCCATGGTTTATTTACAGTTACCTTCTGCAAAGAAACCGTGGGTAGTAGAAAAAATACTTCAGTTGATCGATGAAAGAAGGAAGTACAAACATGTTCAGTAAAATTCAGGAATGCGGAAATACAAGTCGTTGAGTAGTGAAGTAAATAGGAAGTGCAGGGAAGCTGAGACGAAATGGCTGCATGAAAAATGTGAAGAAATCGAAAAAGAAATGATTGTCGGAAGGACTGACTCAGCATATATGAAAGTGAAAACAGCTTCGGTGAAATTAAAAGCAAGGGTAGTAACATTAAGAGTGCAAGAGGAGAGATGCAGAGGAGAGAACGGATAAGTGGAAAGAGTATGTCGAAAGCCTCTAAGAGGGGGAAGATTTGTCCGACATGACAGAAGAAGAAACAGGAGTCGATTTAGAAGCGATTGAGGGTTCAGTATTAGACTCGGAATTAAAGAGAGCTTTGGAGGACTTAAGATCAAATAAGTCAGAAGGAATAGATAACATTCCATCAGATTTTCGAAAATCATTGGGGGAAAGTGGCAACAAAACGAGTATTTACGTTGGTGTGTAATCTATGTGAGTCTCTCGACGTACTTTCAGAAAAATATCATTCACACAATTCACGAAGACTGCAAGAGCCGACAAGTGCGAGGATTATCGCACAATCAGCTCAACAGCTCATACATCCAAGTTTCTGACAGGAATAAAATACAGAAGAATGGAAAAGAAAATTAAGGATGTATTAGATGATGATCAGTTTGGCTTTAGGAAAGGTAAACGCACTAGAGAGACGATTATGACGTTGCGACTGATAATGGAAGCTAGGCTAAAGAAAAATCAAGGCACATTCATAGGTTCTGTTTATCTGTAAAAAGCGTTCGACAGTGTAAAACGGTGGAAGAGGTTCGACATACTGAGAAAAATAGGGGTAAGCTACAGGGAGAGACGGGTAATACACAATATGTAGAAGTGTCAACAGGGAATAATGAGAGTGGAGAACCAGGAACGAAGTGCTCGGATTAAAAAGAGTGTCAGAGAGGGATGTAGTCTTTCGCCCTTACTGTTCAATCTGTACATCGAAGAAGCAAAGATGGAAATAAAAGAAATGTTCAGGACTGGAATTAAAATTCAAAAAATGGCTCTGAGCACTATGGGACTTAACTTCTGAGGAGGAGGAGGAGGAGGAGGAGATTAGTGTTTAACGTCCCGTCGACAACGAGGTCATTAGAGACGGAGCACAAGCTCGGATTAGGGAAGGATGGGGAAGGAAATCGGCCGTGCCCTTTGTAAGGAACCATCCCGGCATTTGCCTGAAATGATCTAGGGAAATCACGGAAAACCTAAACCAGAATGGCCGGACGCGGGATTGAACCGTCGTCCTCCCGAATGCGAGTCCAGTGTGCTAACTAACTTCTGAGGTCATCAGTCCCCTAGAACTTAGAACTACTTAAACCTAACTAACCTAAGAACATCACACACATCCATGCCCGAGGCAGGATTTGAACCTGCGACCGTAGCGGTCGCGCGGTTCCAGTCTGTAGTGCCTAGAACCGCTCGGCCACCCCGGCCGGCAATTAAAATTCAAGGTGAAAGGATATTAATGATACGATTCGTTGATGACATTGCTATCCTCAGTGAAAGTGAATAAGAATTACAGGATCTGCTGAATGGAATGAGCAGTCTCATGAGTACAGACAATGGCTTCAGAGTAAATCGAAGAAAGACGAAAGTAATGAGTAGTAGCAAAAACGAAAACAACGAGAAACTTAACATCAGGAGTGATGGTCACGAAGTGGATGAATTTAACGAATTCTGCTACCTAGGCAGCAAAATAATCAATGACGGATGGAGCAAAGAGGACATCAAAAGCAGACTAGCACTAGCCAAGAGAAGTCTACTAGTATCAAACGTAGGCCTTAATTTCAGTGGGAAATTTCTGAGAATGTACATCTGGAGCACAGCATTGTATGGTAGTGAAACATGGACTGGGGGAAAACCGGAACAAAAGAGAATCTAAGGGTTTCAGATGTGGTGCTGCAGATGAATGTTGAAAATTAGGTGGATTTATAAGATAATGAATGAGGAGGTTCTGTGCAGAATCGGAGAGAAGTATGTGGAAAACATTGACAAGGAGGAGGGACAGGATAATAGAACATCTGTTAAGACATCAGGGAATGTCGTCCATGGTACTAGAGGGAGCGGTAGAGGGCTAAAACTTTAGAGGAAGATAGCGATTGGAATACATCCAGCAAAGAACTGAGGACATAGTTTGCAAGTACTACTCTGAGATGAGAGGAATTCGTGGCGGGCTACATCTTGCATGCTATTTCGTTGAAAGATGCTCTGTACTTCCCTTGTAACAAATCTAAGCATTCCTTTCGCCTCCCGCGCAACGGACTTCATATCACTTCTTGTTATACCGTTAAACATTTATATGATGTGACGTGCTCCAGATACTCAGCGCTGATCTTGTAATCGTGTACTATAGTGCTCTTTCTCTTTCTTATGGGCTATATCTTGAATGAGGCACAACTTTCCCCCAGAATGGAATGTTGTACCCAACCTGTCTGCGTTCAATGTCAGAACGTCTTATAAGAGTTTCTGAAACGTGTATGAGGAGGAGTATAAGTTCCACCCTGGTATTACTCTAGTCGGATATGGGAAAGCGCCTAAAACCCACATCGAGGCTACATCATTAATTCGCTGGGTGGATTCGATATGTGATCGGCGCGCCTTTTCATGTCCCGGAAGCGGGCGCTTTAAGGAACTCGGCTATCCGGGCAGGTCCTTGATCCTAAACTTAATTATAAAAATTACGACAGGATTGTGTGCTCATGCATATAGAAGATATACCTTTGTGAAATCGATTTAAAAAAAAAATAAAGTCTGTTTAGGCCTGTGCGTAAGTTGCAATGTATCCGAAGCATCTGTGTTCATTCTTGTACTAGATATGGTATTGCGAAAGTGGATGAATCTTTTTGAAAGATAATTTGATATAAATTAGCTACCTCGGTTTAGCTAATGCTTTTCTGCTTTCTGTGTGTCTTGCGTAGATGCAAGTAACATATTTTCTACATTCGTTCCCATAAAAACGGGCAAAGTTTTGCTCATATTTCCGTTGATTACACACGGGAGCAACTAAATGAAAATCACTCAGTTTTTTGAACAGAAGTATGAGGAATATTTGAATAAGATGAGTGGTTTTGGAAGATGGCTTGCAATATCGTAAAGTCGTGTCTTCGGTGACCTTTCGATGTATCGTTAGATGAGAGTACGAGATTGTGCGTGCTCTCTCTTGTTGGGTGAAAACTTTTCTATGCGACAGTGATATATGACTGCGCGAGCTGTTAGCAACCAATCTACTTCACGAAAGTCGGTCGGAGTTGGCGTCCGGCTAAGTGGGGTCCTCTGTATTCCTTTATCGAGTTTAGGGCAGTTGGCGGCGAAAGCTTTCGTAGGTCACAAGCTGTCTACAGTAGGCTCGCAGGAGATTTCTGTTCACACAGTCGCTCTGGTGTCTTTTTCCAGTTAATGTGTTCTCCACCTGATGCGAGCAACATTGGCTGATGCTACGCCAGGCGGCAGGCAGTCAAATCTGTCGTTGTGCGGAACGTAACATGCACGTCAGAGCTGCAGGCTTCGAATTACAGGAGCATCATGGGAAAGGAAAGGGGCGCGTCTGCTGTTTCCCACGAATGAAGGAATCCAGCGCAAAATTTCAGCTTGTGAAGCGTTGCTGCAGACCGGATGCCGCAGTGCGGCACGTAGCGAAATTGTACGCTCTCGGCGGTGGCTTCTTATTGAAATCTTAGACGTAGCCTGACGTTGAAAACCTGATAGTTGCTAATAGTATCCGTAAGTAAGACACTGCAAACCAAGTAGGAGTGATGAACCGAGAAAAAAGAAAAGAATGTTCCTATTAAGAAACATGTAAGGCAACTTTGCTGATTATTGCTACTGTTGTGCAACGTGTATATCAAATATGTAAGGAAGGGAAAGAAAGCTGAACATGATAGAAGTACATGCAGAAGTAGAGTTGCGCTGTACCAAAACTACGGTTCGGTACTTTTGGCCCACTACGTAAATGACGTAGTATACAATAGGGCTACCTGTGGTGTTGATAGCACTAATAGGGAAAGGTATATAAAGAATGTGTAAGAGAGAAACTGGCAGCCGGCGACTTCTCCTTGTTCTTTTTTTGTTTGGTTCTTTGTTTGTTTGTTTCGCTCGTAATTAGAACCGCACAAGATTCAATGTAAGACCATTGGGTGTTTTACATCGTTAAAGAATATACATTGCATTTTATAAGTAATAAAAATTAGTTGATCGCTTAACTTCTGCGCTCTTATGTAACCAAGGCAATTACTTTCGACGCAAGTGCATTTTACAATCAAGAAAGAAAAAAAATATGTAATTATTGTTATTTTTTACTCACTAGAACGTTCTTCGTCATGTCCAAAGGCAAGACAGGATGTTGTATATAAGTTCGACAAAGTACTGACGCAATTCTTTTTCTTTTACCTTTTTGGTGAGGAAGTTGCGTTTGCTCGCGCTGTATGATAAATCTGTGTTGTTTTCTTTGTTTTTACGACAACATCCCTTTGTTATACGTTAGTAATCAACCATTTTCGAATAAAACTTGAATTAAACATTGACAATTTTAGTTGTGCTGTGAGTACTGTTTATTTTCGGAGAAGAGAGAGGAGGATAACTATGTAGAACAAAAATATTCTGTAGGTTACCCGGCCCTTTATATATTCTCACTCCGTTTCTAGACAGTTCACCGCTTCCGGTTTGTAGGGGAATCTGGTAAGACACTGATCGCATATGTAAATAAAGCGGTCGTTATGAGGTTCACGCCCGACAGTTACGCAACACACCTAATGTACAGGTAATACAGGTACGACCCTAAGTGACCAAATGTACTACGCTTACTTATGATAGTATACCGTAGTCTACTCTAGTTTTACAGCTGTATACAGAAGAGACCAAAAATATGACACCGAGATGATTTTAGCTCTTGTAGTCAACGATTAGGAAGATGTGTTGTAAATGGTCAGGTTACGAAGATTAAGAATAAACAAGGCAAAGACGAAAGTGAAGTCATAGTAGACTTCCCTGCAGAGAGCTCAATACGTCACATGTCGAAAGATCCATGAGGCTACTCGCAAATGATGCGGTTGTCTACAAGAAGGTAGGAGCACTAGAAGACTGTTGCATTTTACAAAAGGACCTGCAGAGTACTGATGAATGATGCAGGGACTGGCAGCTAAACGTAAATAAATGTAACATACTGCGCATACATAGAAGAAGTTCTTTCTGTTCAGCTTCACCATTGATGACAAATTGCTGGAATCAGTAGCTGCCGCAAAATATCTCGGAGTTACCAATCGGAGCGACCTTAAGTGGAGCGACCGCATAACGCAAATAGTAAGAAAAGCATATGCTAGACTGAGATACATAGGAAGAATATTAATTGAATGTAACTCAGCCACGAAAGAATTGGCTTACAAAACACTTGTTCGACCGATTCTTGGGTATTGCTGATCACTCTGGGAGCGCCAGTCTACTATGAAGGACTAATAGAAGAGATTGCGGAGATACAACGAAGAACAATGCGTTTCGTCACAAGGTTGTTCAGTGGGAGCGAGAGCGTTGCAGAGATGCTCAACAAACTCGAGGCGCAGACGCTACAAGAGAGGCGTTGTGAATCTAGGAATGATTTACTATTGAAATTCCGGGATAGTATGTTCCGGAAAAGTCGGACAACACGCTGCTTCCTCCCACATACGTCTCGCGAAGTAAGCACAATAAGAAAATTCGAGAAATTAGTGCTGATACGTATTTTTACCGACAATTATTTTTATGCGACTCGCCATTCACCACGTATGAACAGGGAAGCGAGGGCGGGGGTGGGGCTGGGAGGGAGGGTGGCACACAGCGTCAGGTGGCTTATGGAGTACTGATGTAGAGGTAAATGTAAAGACGAAGTGATGGTTGTTACAGTAGAAGAACTGGAAGAATTCTTCTATTTAGGAAGCATAGCCAACACTCGTCGAGTCAATTTGTCTTACAACGGTCTGTGAGTCTGGAGGTAAATGTAGGATCCTATGCGAGAGGAAAAGGGCCGCAGTGATGACAGGTGGTCTCATGTCGAGCATTTCTATCCTCCTCTTTCGTCACAGCGTTTCCTTTTCTTTTCTGCGCTGCCTGTTATCAGTCCCTGTCCGTCGACTTTTATTTTCCAAGAAGAAGTGCTCCGCGATGGACTAGTGACTTTCAGGCTAAACGATCAAAGGAGGTAGTCTCCCAGTCGTTAATATTAATATGACACATCTTCATACTAACCTTAATTACATTCTTAAATCTTTTCCTCCAGCCTCCTACCCCTCCTACTGTTAACTCAGAGTAAAACACTTGCTTGGTAATGATATTATTGAATGTGTGGTCTATATGCCCTGCCCATCGTAACTGGTGTCTTAAGACCATCATTCTATGCTGGTTATATGTGCTCCTTCAAAGGTGCTGTCATCTGCGTGTCTGTATTACCGTGTTATATGTAGAATTCTCCTCAGGCATCGCTGGTGATGTTGTAACCCACCAGGGTAGCCGAGAGCGCTAACGCGCTGCTTCCTGGACTCGGGTAGGCGCGCCGGCCCCGGATCGAATCCGCCCGGCGGATTAACGACGAAGGGCTGGTGTGCCGGCCACCCTGGATGTGGTTTTTAGGCGGTTTTCCACATCCCCGTAGGTGAATACCGGGCTGGTCCCCATGTTCCGCCTCAGTTACACGACTCGCAGACATTTGCAACACATTCGCACTTTTCCATGGCTTACATTGGACACAGGCAGCTGGGATACACTAATTCCTTCCCGGAGGGTACGGGGTGGCGGCAGGAAGGGCATCTGGCAATCCCTTAACCTTAACATGCCACATCCGATTAACCCTGGCCGACCCTGCGTAACTGCGGGACAAGGCTCAGACAAAGAAGAAGAAGAAGAAGATCACTAGTGATGTTGTTACAGCTTTTTAAGACGCCGTCTGTAACTTACCAAAGATTCAATCCCATAAACTACGGTGGAAATTACAAATGAACTGTAAGCGAGAAACTTTGTTGCACAATAACATAATGATCGGCGAATTCTCGAAATTTTAGTCTGGCAAAGGATGCTCCAGTACGGTTACTTCTGTATTGAATTTACGAATCTATATTTGCTCTTGATGAGTGACTTTTACGTAAAAGAATTTCGAAGAAAGAGAGGTATAGAAAGGAAATTTCCACAGGTAAAGATAGCTTTCTTCAGGATATGGTGTCTACTTTTACTAAATGTTGGAATGAATTTGAGAAAATAACTTCCAGAACGGGGCCTTTGGGATACAGAACTGAGTGAGGTAAACGGAGAAGTAGTAGTTGCAACAATTGAAACGAGCTGCTGCAGAAATGTATTGGAATAGGATGATGTATATGAATGGTGGTCCTTACGTTTTAGTTATCACCTTGAGGACATCAAAATTACTTAATGAATTTTTTGACTGTTTTCAGCTAAGTGAGTGTATTTGTGTCTTTGTTCTTGTCTTCATTCCGAAGACTGGTTTAATTGCCGGCGGGGGTGGCCGAGCGGTTCTAGGCGCTACAGTCTGGAACCGCGCGACCGCTACGATTGCAGGTTCGAATTCTGCCACGGGCATGGATGTGTGTGATGTCCTAGGTTAGTTAGGTTTAAGTAGTTCTAAGTTCTAGGGGCCTGATGACCTCAGATGTTAAGTCCCATAGTGCTCGGAGCCATTTGAGCCAACTGGTTTAATTCAGCTCCCCATGTTACTCTGTTCTGTGTAAGCCTCTTCATCTCCGATTAACTACTGCAACCTACATCCTTCTGAATCTCTTCATCTCTTGGTATCCCTCTACAATTTTTACCCTCAACACTTCTCTGCAATAGTAAACTGGTGATCCCTTGACATCTCAGAATGTGTCATATCAACCGATCCCTTGTCATAGTCAGGTTGTGCCACAAATTTCTTTTGTCTCCCATTCTGTTCAGTACCTCCTCATTAGTTACGTGATCTATCCATCTAGTCCTGAGCATTCTTCTGTAGTACCATATTTCAAAAGCTTGTATACTCATATTGTCTAAACTGTTTAACGTCAATGTTTCACTCCCGTACATGGCTACATTCATACAAATACTTTCGGAAAAGACTTCTTGATACTTAAATCAATATTTGATGTTAACAAATTGCTCTTCTATAGAAACATTTTTCTTGCCATTGCCAGTCTACATTTTGTATCCTCTCTACCGTGGCCATCATCAGTTATTTTGCTGCCTAAGTAGCAAAACTCATCTACTACTTTCAGTACCTCGTTTCCTAATCTAATTCCCTCAGCACCACCTGATTTAATTTGACTGCATTCCATTATCAATGTTTTGCTTTTTTTGATGTTCGTCTTATATCCTCCTTTAAAGAAACAGTCCATTCCTTTCAACTGCTCTTCCAAAGCCTTTGCTGAATCTGACAGAATTGCAATAACATCGGCAAACCTCAAAGTTTTTTTTTCTCCCTGGACTTTAATTCCTGTTCCAAATTTTTCTTTGCTTTCCTCTACTAGTTGCTCAGTGTACAGATTGGGAGGCACTCCACTTTATTAACGCGCTGCATCATTTCGTTTCAGCTGCTCTAGTGTCACGCTGTGGTACTGCGAACATATACCAGCGAACAAACAAAAAACTATCTACGTAACTTTACTTTGTCGATGCGATAATGGAAATGTTATTACTATCCCAGTAGTTCCTCTTAGCGGAAGGAAAGGAAGACGTAGAAAAGCTGTTGTATATGGTCAGGATCCTTGCACAGGATATCGGCGGGTAAAGAATAAACAAAGCTATTCTGTTTAGGACGCAGTGTTACATACCGAAGCCAAATTGAATTGAAGAAGTAGCTTCTGAAACCATACCTATGGGAACAGAAAGAACTGGAAAGATTTTAAATGTGATACTGTGAAAAATCATTGCCAGAAGGGGACGGTTTGTTGGATTAGTGTTAAGTCATCCAAGAATATTTAAATTCGCATTGGCAAGTGACTATGGCTGTAAAATGAGGAATCAAGCAATGATGAACATGTAGTAAAGAACGAGAATTTCACCCTGCAGCGGAGTGTGCGCTGATATGAAACTTCCTGGCAGATTAAAACGGTGTGCCGGACCGAGACTCGAACTCGGGACCACTGCCTTTCGCGGGCAAGTGCTCTACCAAATGAGCTACTCAAGCACGACTCACGCCCCGTCCTTACAGCTTTACTTCTGCCAGTACCTCGTCTCCTACCTCCCAAACTTAACAGAACTCTCCTGCAAGTAAGTTTGGAAGGTAGGAGACGAGGTACTGGCAGAAGTAAAGCTGTGAGGACGGGGTGTGAGTCGTGCTTGGGTAGCTCAGTTGGTAGAGCCCGTGAAAGGCAAAGGTCCCGAGTTCGAGTTTCGGTCCGGCACGCAGTTTTCATCTGCCATGAAATTTCACGTAGTAAAGAGCTGATCAAGTATATCAGGTATTTTAGGTACGCAGAGGGGAGAAAATTAGCACAAAATAAGATCAAATAGATGACGGCATCAGTCCAGGAGAAACAATGATGCATATTACCATTCTCAGTAATAAACATGTGATATTGCAGGACAAAATACGGATTTTTTTCTCTCTCATTCATTTAATATGGAACCGTGCTCATGCTGCACTAGACACGTATTCGGGAGGTGTGGTGTACAGATCCTTACTTGGCCATAGTGGTTTACCTCTTAGATATAATGAACGGTTGCTCAAGCAAGGCCGTGACAACTTCATTCTCCCATCCTCGAATCCAATCGAACTGTTCTGTGTTTAATGTCCGCGACGATGATGGGATATTAAAGTCTGACATTATTTTGGTTCGAAATGGTTCAAATGGCTCTGAGCACTGTGGACATCTGAGGTCATCAGTCCCTAGAACTTAGAACTACTTAAACCTAACTAATCTAAGTACATCACACACATCCATGCCCGATGCAGGATTCGAACCTGCGTCCGTACCGGTCGCGCGGTTCCAGAGTGAAGGGCCTAGAACCATTCGGCCACAACGGGCGGATCATTATATTGGTCTTTTACTATTATATAGATTGGTTAGGAGAGAGGACCGAACCACACTTCTTGTAGTTTGTGAAATATGTCAGTTTATCAATTCGTGCACCATATCTTTGTGAACGTGGGAAGATGACACGATTTAGGAGCAAGACCATTTTTTTCCCCGGAGGAAACGGTCTAGGCTCATAATATCTGCCTAGAAACAACAGGCGTACCACAAGGAGATAAAATTGCGTTGTGAAGTAGAATGTCTTTGGTGGAGCGGTTACTTGCAGATTTAACAACGCCTACACAAGAAAGCCCTTACAGATGACAGGAGGATTTTTCAAAGTACATGCACGCACATATGATTAGTTCTGCCATTGTTTTAGCAGATAGTGACTATAGAAACACAGCAACGGTACATTTAAGTTCCACGCCTTTAGTCGAGACTGGGCGTGAACTTGCGACCTCCGTTTTACAAGACAGCGCCACCGCCCAAGACCCCAGAGGCCGGCCGGTCACCCTTTTATTCTTCTACTTTGCCAAACACGTGTAAGCTATTTTTCCGGCTTCATTCGTGGATTTGCACTCGCCGTCTGTGTGATCTACCTAAATCGCTTTCTTTCTGAAAGACGCTACCGACTTCTTTCATCATTCTTTCTCGGCCAGAGCTTGTGTTCTAATGATCTGGTAGTCGACGGGACTTTAAAGCCTAATATTCCTTTTTTGTTTCACTACTATACTTTTTGTCAGCTCTGCCAAAGATTTTCTGGACATCTTGAGAAGCTTAAGTCTTCTTTAAAAAACAAAGGGGAGTGGGTAATTGTGCGCAGCGAGTATTCGCTTGGGTTCAGTATCCGAAGCTCGCGGTAAATAAGACGATTTTCAGTTATGATTCCTGAAACAACAAAGAGGCCAGTTTGAGGCGTAGCACCGTATACCGGTCCTGCCTTGGAGGCGGTTAAGTGGGAGATGTGTCTCAGAGTTGGATAGTGATAGATGGTGACGCGAGACTGGACGCGCACGTAATTTATGTATCAGCCGATAGAGGACAATATTGGATAGGGGGACTGTGATTTTAGTTTCGATTGTGCCTACTAGAGTGCACTAAAGTAATATAATGTTTTTCATAAACTGTTCTAGTATTTTCATAAAGTGTTATTATGTCTTTTGTGTATGTAAAATGTTATAAATGTGTTTAGCAGTATGAATGATGCGTGAGTGTGGTTTAAGGTTAATATGAAGATAATTGTTTAACGAGTTATGTAGTAAGATTTAGTGTGGGAACATTTCAAAGAAGTATGGATATGGGAAAAGGGGATTTTTGTAGAATAGTTTCGTAAAGTAAGTTTATGGTAAAGGGAAAGTTAATTCAAGTATAAATAACAATAGTAAATAAGTTCTCCTGCGAAACTTGCAGAACTAGCACTCCTGAAAGAAAGGATATTGCGGAGACATGGCTTAGCCACAGCCTGGGAGTTGTTTCTAGAATGAAATTTTCACTCTACAGCGGAGTGTGGACTGATATGAAACTTCCTGGCAGATTAAAACTGTGTGCCGGACCGAGACTCGAACTCGGGACCTTTGCCTTTCGCGGGCAAAGGTCCCGAGTTCGAGTCTCGGTCCGGCACACAGTTTTAATCTGCTAGGAAGTTTCATATCAGCGCACACTCCGCTGTAGAGTGAAAATTTCATTCTAATAGTAAATAACTTTATGCCTAAGTAAAACTTCAGCATATTATATAATTACGTCGGTAAAAAGTGCAGTTGTAAGGTTTACTATTTCGCGATTGGTTCTTGATGAAAAGCGCGGACTGACGCGGGAGAGTGTTGTTTTGCTATTGGCTGTTGAGTAAAGTGACCAATGGTAAAGCAATATTCTTCGCGCGCCTCTCTCTGCTGGTAGAGAAGACTGAGAGTATTCTAGAGAAGGGTCGAAGCCTAGCCATGAAAGAGATCGGACGTGTGCAGTAGTAGTTCCGATGGAAATGATAAGTTGCCGGATCTAGCAGTGTTTCATACATCAAAAGTGTTGGAAAGTGACGGCATAATTATTCCGATGTGTGTGTAGAAATTTCGGAATTTTTAAGTGAATTTTGTGACGAGAAAAGACATAGCCCGCGTGGCGTATTGAGCAGGTCGGTGGCTAAAAACTGTGACTGCATTTGGTATCGACAGACTTAATATTTGGCGAGCGTTCTCAATCAAAAACGATTAGTATTTTTGTAGCTATTATGTTTCCGGGAAATGCAACACCATAAACTTGCTAACGTGAGTGAAAGGGATTGTGAGTGACTGTGTTAAGACTAGCACGGGCTTGGCAGTGATACTTGTTCACCTAAGTTTCAGAAAATATTAATTGAGGACAACATTTCCAGCCTTTCATTTCGTGTTTCTCTCGAAACGTAAATTATTGATTTTCATTGCAGCCTGCTTCACGTCGAAGTACAGTAGGTTTCACTCGGCTTTCCTATTGATGATCTGCTGAGACAATGTTCACAGGTTCGTCGTAAAGGGACGGAAAGAACTGCGCCGCCACAAGTTGTTATTTTCAATAGTCAAAAAACGAGAAGCTAAGCCTGCAGTTATTACTGATTTACTTCTGGCTGAATATGTTATTAAAATACGTAATTCGCTGTATCACTGCATGGATTTACATTTTAAATACAACGGTTTAAGGTACAGAATCTGTATCTATTCCTCAATCTCTTCCGTTAATTCAAATTGGTAATGACCGTAGACTGAGGAACAGTACTCCGAACTGCGTGTACTATTTCGTGAAGCGGCGAGTTGAACAAATCCATAATTTATAGTAGATGAGAATACAGAAGCCACTTGCGGACCGAGTCGCCCCGGTGTGGTGTGGGAAGCCGCGACAGCTGCTACAGAGTACGCACCGCATCTGTCGGCAGGAAGCGGCGGGCCACAGAGGCGAGCGCTTGTTGTGGCTGCCGAAAGTACGGCCTATGAAATTTATATCAGTGTAGAGTATTTCCGATGCCACGACTGCCACAGGCGCCGCTGTTAATTGCAGGTGGCCTGTCTATTCCGCAGGGGGCGACTCCCTCAACTGGCGTCCCGTGCCGTGTCAACATTACCTTTCTCCATACAGTAGCAGGCGGAGGGTCTGTGCAAGAAGTCTGTATGATGTCTTTATCCCATGACGACCTGCTCTCGAAAGCAACACCGTCAGTGACCAAAACACCCTCGAGGATAAATTTACCCACTATCCAGAATACACGAATAACAATTCTTACTTTGGAAGAACGTATAACTGCAATATGGTTTCTTGCAGTGAACACGTGGTGTGTCATCACTGAGTGATGATGCCGATCGGTGTTAGGCGAGCAGTGGTAGTTTCTTCTGGTGACTTCAGTTTTATATTTTATGGAAAGAACGACCATGAGAGCAGTTTTTTTTATTATTTTTTATTGGTTGTGGCAATGATCTTATAAGATGGTCTGCCTCATATGCCATGATGTCCATATGGTTTTATAAATGTTAATCCTCGTTTCAGATCTGATGATGGCACCTTCAGAGTGTTGAAACCGGTCATCTAATAAATGACTGAAGCGATCGTGACTTTTCAATTATTTTAAAAATATGGTTTCTGTACAAGTTTTAGATTGCCTTTCGCTCTCTGCTTCCTTCAGAATTTCTAAGATTACATTCCAGTCAACGTTGTCAAAATCGGTCTCTAAATTTCATTACTCGTACGTGTTGGGAGATAATGAACCTGGTGAAAGAGTCGCTCTACAACTCTTTGTTATTGTGTACCTTCTCTGAGTGGAATTGGACGGTAGAAAATGTACCCTCCACCACACACTGCTCTGTAACTTGTGGCTTACGGACGTGTGTGTAGGAATCCAGTAATCAGACGGAATGTGAAGAACGTAGCAAGTTGCAGGAACTTATGGTACGTATGGATTCTCCGTTTCCCTCTTGACTTCAGAGAGTTCCGCGTCAGTTCATCAGGTAGACGAAACCGTGTCATCGCTCCACATAGTCAAGGGCAGTTTTTCTTTTTTATTCTGATACTGAGACCCACCCAATTATCGTAATCCAAGCTATGTTTCTCCAAATAATTATATCAATAAGTGTAGTCACCGTGTCCTTGGTGTCTCGTCTTTCAAAATGTCGTGAGTCCCACGTTTATTCCCAGTCACTGCACAGATTTTAAATAAAAAATAGTCTGCAATGACGGCTGAAGACTTGCAGTGCGTGAAATCAGTCTCACTCTGCCTTTCTCGAAGAAGGCGGAGGAGCGGGTAGAGGTTCAGGGCGTCTTCTCGTCCCAGTGGTGGCAGAGTGCCCCTAAAGACAGCAATTACCAATGATCAACGGTATGAGGGTGCAGAAGGCAATGGAAACCACTGAATTAAAGACACTGGAAATGTTTGCAGCTGAAAAAAGTCTCAACTGGCAAAAGATGCCGCATTAGTCCCACAGTCATATCTCCGGAAGGGGACTGTCAAGGGTGAGGTAAAAATGAAAAAAAAGATAGGAAAACCAGTGAAAGGGTAACATTCTTCGAGTCGACACGTGATATTCCAGAAACCTGAACAGAAAAGCTTGAAAATCTATAACAGAAAATGCAAAGGCTGGGCCTACTTGAACTGGTACAAGTGGAAGATAAATAAACGTAGGTTAAGATCAACGGCAGGTAAATCTGGAATAACTGGAGTATGATTTGTCATGAGTAGGAGAGTAGGAGAAAGAGTGAGCTTCTTGGAACAGTTCAGTGAATCGACAAAAAAACCAACGGCAACAATTTTGCAGGTACACATGTCGACGTCACAAGCTCTATGTAAAGAGACACACAGAGAGTATATGAGGGAACTGAACGGTTAGCTCAATATTAAAAGCAGACGAAAATTTTTTGATACATGGAGTATTGGAGCGCTGTAACAGGGACAGAGGTAGTGTAGAGTATGGGCTCCGTAGCAGGAATGAGAGAGAAAATAGAACACTTGAGTTCTGCAATAAATTTCAGTTAATAATAGCAAATACACTGTTGAAGATTCACAAGAAGAGACGGTGTACTTGGAAAAGGCCTGAAGACACAGGTATATTCCAGCTGGATTAGATCATGATCAGACAGAGATTCCGAAATCAGTTATTGGATAGAAAGGTTTGCCCAGAAGCAGATATAGACTCCGATCACAATTTAGTGAGGATGTAGAGTGTATCAAAGACTAAGAGAATTGCGCAGAACGCTGTGGAAAGAAGTGGGATACTGAAGTACTGAGGAACTATAAGGTGGTCTTGAAGGTCTCTAACGCTGTAGATACTGTGATGATGAGTATCCTACTGGACTTATCTAAAAAGCGCCATTGGAGCAGTTGGACAGACAAATATAGGAGCGGGGTAAGTAACCGCCAAGAAACCTTGGGTAACACAGGAAATACTTAAATATGTCGCTGAAAGAAGGAAAAAAAACCGAAGGCAAAATCTTCTAGTATGTTAGGTGATGTCGTGTTCAATTTCTTAAAGAAGATTAACGTTTCGACCCCTCTGCTCGGATCTACTTTGAGATATGCTGATGTTTACTGTTAGCTGAACACTAAAAGGTCCTGAAGAAGATCCCAGCAGAGTAGTCGAAACGTCGATAGTGTAGAAGAAACTCATGTTTAATATAACGAGACCTAACAACCTAGAAGTTTTTATCATCGGTGAGAACGTCGACGAAAGTCTACAGACTTACACAAGTACAAAACCGTTCAACGAAAGACTAGAATACAACAAAATTTCACTGAGGAAACAAACAAATAGGATGTGGAGGGAAGCCAAAGCGAAGTGATTTCAGGGAAAATGTGGTGAAATCATCGGAAGGACAGAATCAGCATATAGAAAAGAAAAATAAGTTGGCGTGGAATTAAAAGCAAAGCCGTCAGCATTAAGGAGCGCAAGAGGAATACCACTGTTAAGGGATTTTTCCAGTATAGAGGTTTCAAAAAATCGCTATTTTACGTATTTTGACCCCTTCTAATCTTAAGAACATATGGTCAGAAAGATTTTGTTTGGAAAGTATTCTTTATACCTGAAAATCACGTTTCAATGGAACCACGCATGCACCCACTCTAGCCACTCTTCGCTCTTGGGCCGTTTGCGACTGCGATCGATATTTCTTTCTCTCCAAAGCTACTGAGGCACTGTAGGTCGGAGAAGATATCAATATTGGAGTTGTGCTTGCCCACCAGATCGCTCAAGCATATGCTTTCGACAGAAGTGAGATGAAAAAAGCGTTTATGGCGACACTTCGTCACAGGAGTTCAACGAATGACAATCCTCAGCAGGATCACTGTTCTGAAATTAGAGTAAATGGAAGCAAGCTGAGATGAACGGGACACTGGATACCTTTTATCATAAGCCCCCACTGAGGAGTGAAGTTATTGAAGCTATTACTGATGTGATGTGTACGAAAATCTGATGAAGACAGTTTGATGGAGAGATGCGTTGGAGCCAACACGAAGAACAGCAATCAAGCACTGAATTTACTAATTTGGACTTACGCTCCAAAAATACGTGTTTTCGAGTGTAAAAGTCATCCAAATTGCTAACAGTCTGGCGTGGATCATTTTTAACAGTGGATTTAAAGGTGTCCTGCATAACTTGAAAGTCTTGGGAGTTGTTAACGGCAAAAAGGGATGAGAAACGCCTCGAGCTTTCGCACTGGCGCTCGTTCCAGAGCAGCGACTAGACTGGATTTGCGGCTGGGGAGACTCGTGCTTTATAATATGACATCTTCGAAGAAGATCTCATATTCTGTGTGGCCCAGAAATGGCAGATTAATGGTAAGTTAAAAAATTTTAAAGTTGTTTACACAGAAATTGAACTCAAAACTTAAAGTGCAGTGGTATTTTGGCCACCATTTTGTGGTGCATAGGCTCATCAGTTTACCGGCCAAAAATTACACTCCTGGAAATTGAAATAAGAACACCGTGAATTCATTGTCCCAGGAAGGGGAAACTTTATTGACACATTCCTGGGGTCAGATACATCACATGATCACACTGACAGAACCACAGGCATATAGACACAGGCAACAGAGCATGCACAATGTCGGCACTAGTACAGTGTATATCCACCTTTCGCAGCAATGCAGGCTGCTATTCTCCCATGGAGACGATCGTAGAGATGCTGGATGTAGTCCTGTGGAACGGCTTGCCATGCCATTTCCACCTGGTTCCTCAGTTGGACCAGCGTTCGTGCTGGACGTGCAGACCGCGTGAGACGACGCTTCATCCAGTCCCAAACATGCTCAATGGGGGACAGATCCGGAGATCTTGCTGGCCAGGGTAGTTGACTTACACCTTCTAGAGCACGTTGGGTGGCACGGGATACATGCGGACGTGCATTGTCCTGTTGGAACAGCAAGTTCCCTTGCCGGTCTAGGAATGGTAGAACGATGGGTTCGATGACGGTTTGGATGTACCGTGCACTATTCAGTGTCCCCTCGACGATCACCAGTGGTGTACGGCCAGTGTAGGAGATCGCTCCCCACACCATGATGCCGGGTGTTGGCCCTGTGTGCCTCGGTCGTATGCAGTCTTGATTGTGGCGCTCACCTGCACGGCGCCAAACACGCATACGACCATCATTGGCACCAAGGCAGAAGTGACTCTCATCGCTGAAGACGACACGTCTCCATTCGTCCCTCCATTCACGCCTGTCGCGACACCACTGGAGGCGGGCTGCACGATGTTGGGGCGTGAGCGGAAGACGGCCTAACGGTGTGCGGGACCGTAGCCCAGCTTCATGGAGACGGTTGCGAATGGTCCTCGCCGATACCCCAGGAGCAACAGTGTCCCTAATTTGCTGGGAAGTGGCGGTGCGGTCCCCTACGGCACTGCGTAGGATCCTACGGTCTTGGCGTGCATCCGTGCGTCGCTGCGGTCCGGGCCCAGGTCGACGGGCACGTGCACCTTCCACCGACCACTGGCGACAACATCGATGTACTGTGGAGACCTCACGCCCCACGTGTTGAGCAATTTGGCGGTACGTCCACCCGGTCTATTGCATGCCCACTATACGCCCTCGCTCAAAGTCCGTCAACTGCACATACGGTTCACGTCCACGCTGTCGCGGCATGCTACCAGTGTTAAAGACTGCGATGGAGCTCCGTATGCCACGGCAAACTGGCTGACACTGACGGCGGCGGTGCACAAATGCTGCGCAGCTAGCGCCATTCGACGGCCAACACCGCGGTTTCTGGTGTGTCCGCTGTGCCGTGCGTGTGATCATTGCTTGTACAGCCCTCTCGCAGTGTCCGGAGCAAGTATGGTGGGTCTGACACACCGGTGTCAATGTGTTCTTTTTTCCATTTCCAGGAGTGTATTTACATAGTACTTACTTTTCTTTGTCAGTAAACATTTGTAAGAAAAAACAATTTTTTGCAGAAAAAATGTTGAACATTAGCATAAAATAAGGCTCCGAGGCCTTAAACCCAGAGGAAAGGTCGGATATGTGAAAGAGGTCACTGAGAGCCTCTGCGAGGAGAAAGAAGTGTCTGGTGACGTGACGCGATGGAAGCAGAAATAGGGGCTGATTTTGAAGACACTGAGGACGCAGTTTGAGTCTGACTAAGATAAGGAAGACTTGCGACCAAACCAGGCGGAAGGGGTGGATTACATTTCTTCTGAATTTCTAAAATGTCTAATAATGGCAACCAAATTATTATTCAAGTTAGTGTGAGTAACTTATGAGTCTGGAGACACACCATCGGACTTTCACAACAACATCATTCACGCAAATTGCTGACATGAATAAGATATACAAGAATGGAACAAAAAACTGACGATCTAGTAGATGCTGATCGTTTTGACTTTAGGAAAGGTAAAGGCACCGGAGAGGTATTTTTGACGTTGAGCTTGGTAATGGAGGCAGTTTCATTGGAATTATTCACTTCGAAAAAGTGCTCCACACCCATCCACCATCAAAATTTTTCATGTTTATTATTTTTTAATTGCACGACCATATCTTTGGATAAATTACCTACAACTACTGCTTGCGAACAGAAGGTGCCACATGTCACACTTGTGACAGAAACAAGCTTTAAATTCAGTACTTTTTAGGAAAGACCTTACATAATTTCTCATTCCGGTATCTTTCTGTTAGCCCAGATCCCAGTTTTATGTGATCTGGGCTATTAAGTTGTCCTTGTATCCCAGGGTCTTTCACACACTGGTGGCACAGGGTCTTCAAACTAAGATGTTGTGATAGCGAAACTGCCTACATTTATTCCGATTTCTACAGAACTTGCACACGGATGACGCTTGCAGGCAATCATTATTCTTCACTTTGACGTCTGACTAGCACATGTTGTTTCACCTGAATCAAAATAAATGGTAACTTTAATGTACCGGAATACTGTGTTTCTCCCCTTATCGGGACTTACCGCGTGGGTATGACTGCTGCACTGGATTTTTCTTCACACCTACATAGAAACACGCAGGATCTGAAGCAGATTAGTCTTATTGATTAACTTCAGCCATTGTATCATGATTGCGGTTTATATCGTTGCGGAACATGTAACGGAGTTTTTTCTGTAAATGCTGGACGTAATATATATGGAAGATATGCCTCAAAATAACTGCATAGCATTTATATTAACCGTTTCTGGAGACGAGTCTATTGCTTTAATATTATTGAATCTCAGGTGCTCTCAGGTGCTCCAGAAGCGAATAACAAACATGAGTGGATAAATGGCGCTCTGAAAACTCACACATTTGTCCGAGGAGCTGATATTTATACAAATAACAATAATAATAAGCTACAAATTCTTCGTCTGCGATTTCCTGTGTTGTCTCCGTCGAAAATGCAAATTGTCGGCCATATCACCATATAAGACCGCACCCGAATCGGCGTCTGAGGTTGACGAAAGGTGAAGAAAACCTTGACACCGCGAAGTGCATGAAATAAACGGTTAACAAATCCAAGTAGGGTGTGATTCAGAAATGGTGCTTCGATACGGAAATATTTTAAACAAATAACTCGGTAAGAACGGGATGAAAATCCACAGAATTTGATACTTTACCTTCCATAAGCAAACCAAAAACGTTCGTGGAGATTAGATTCAATGCTCTCTCTTATCAAATGGTTAGGAGAATACAGAATATTTCACAACACTTTTAAATCCTAGAGATTCTTCTCTTGGTACGTATTAAACTCCAGGGAACTGCACCATTGGGCTAATAATTATTTTCAAAACATAAAAATGTTGCCATATCGAAATGGACTTTGTCATCCGATTTAGAGAACACGAAACGTTTTGTCCAAGTCTATGAACACTTTATGGAACACATAGCCTAAAACACCCAAACCTCCATATGTCAGAACATCTGATGCTTGCACAAACATTATGTGATTCCCGCCAGAAAGGGGCATTCGATGTGATCGTCGTTTTAACCTGTCGAGGCATGAAATACTTATTATGTTACTGTACAATGCCTGTGTTGACAACTCATGTTATGCATAGTTCCTTCAGAAATGTATGCAATCTGTTCTTTCAGACATGCACACATGTCTGAAAGAACATTGTATATCGTGAATTGTCATCACAGACATTGTACAATGACATCATAAGTACTTCTTATATGTGTGGTTGCGGCCACGGCTTTTACATCTTGTATTTAGGAGTGATACTAAGGACCGACGTGAAATAGAACGATCACGTAACTTAGTGTTAGGGAAGACGAATAGAAGACACTTTTTTTGGCAGGATTTTGGGAAAATGCAAAACACCTGTAAAGGGAATCGCACACAAGAAGGTAGTGCGTCCACTTCTAGAGTACTGTTCCAGTTTGTGAAGTTCTTACCAAGTAAGTGTGACAGCGGAAATCAAATTCAGAAGCGCACTGCCAGGATCGTAAAAGGTCGGTATAGCCCATACGATAGGGTAACGCAAATGCTCGGCTTATATGCAAATCTTTGGGAGAAAAAGGCGATGAAATCTCGCGAAACCATGTTGGGTAAATTTAGAGAATGTGTGATTGAAGAAGACTATGAGATCATCAAGAGTAGAGCGCTTACAGAAACTTGCAGGCAGTGACTTTCCCCTCGTTCAATACGCGAATGGGATAGAAAAGAAAATCGGAATTATTGGTACGATGCATTCTCCGCCGTACTTCACAGTGATTTGCGGAGTATATATGTAGGTGTTACATAAAAAAAAATTTATCACGTAATATGCAATATTTTCACACTTATCGGGTAATGTCAGTGCGAAGTTCCGTACACTAAGACTACTAAAACCTTTAGCATTGCGAGAATGGGTGATCGACAACGTCGTTCCTACGGACCAGTCACACAGTGAGCGCCACGAAATGGTGCCTAATGCCTGCATGTCCGTCTGACTCAACGGTTCGTAAGTCTTCGTCATCGTTATTTCTGTCACCATTCTCTTGTGAGTCAGTGTACTCGCTGACCGGGACAGCGTAGAAAGCTCGGTTAGTACTAACCAGACTCTACTAAGCTAATATACACTAAAAAGATCTATTGTAGTCTGCTGCTAGTTTGAGCTAGAGTAGCCAGTAAAGAAACCAACTGTGCAAAAAATGTCTGCAGCGATTAGTCACGGAGCAGGAAGTAATTCATTACGTTTACGATGAACGCCATAAAATTCTACGTCGTGTGAAGCTACACTTGTTTTTGTCTTATTCAGCCCTACGACTGGTTTGATGCAACTCTTCGTCGTGTACAAGCCTCTTCATCTCTACATAAATACAAGCTACATCCATTTGAACTTGCTTGCTGTAGTTAAGTCGTTGTCTCCCTCTACAATTTTAACCTCCCCCTCCCCTCACTGCATTCCCACCACTTCATAATTCCTTCACACGTCAAGATATGTGTTATCAACCTACCGCTTCTTTTAGTCATGTACCACAAATTTATTTCTCCCCATGTCGGTTCAGTACCTCCTCACCAGTTTCCGACCCATCCGTGTAATCTACGTTCTTCTGTAACACCATTCCTAAACATTTTTAATCTCTTCTTGTCTGTTTTATCGCCCACTTTTCACTTCCGTACAGTGCACATTTCAGACAGATAGCTTCATTCAATATGTACAATGCTACTAATATTCGATGCCAGTCAATTTTCCGTATTTCAGACACGCATTTCTTGCACTGACAGTCTGCATTTTTATATACTCTGTGCTTTGGCCATCGTCATTTTGCTAGCCCATGAAGTAAAACTCAACTTCTAATGTCTAATTTCAAAATCTAATTCCCTCGTCATCGCCTGACTTAATTCGGCTACATTTCATGACTCTTGCTTTATTTTTGCAGATATTCGTCTTTAACTTATCACCAACACGCTATCCATTGCCGGCCGGAGTGGCCGAGCGGTTCTGGGCGCTTCAGTCTGGAACCGCGCGACCGCTACGGTCGCAGGTTCGAATCCTGCCTCGGGCATGGATGTGTGTGATGTCCTCAGGTTAGTTAGGTTTAAGTAGTTCTAAGTTCTAGGGGACTGATGACCACAGCAGTTAAGTCCCATAGTGCTCAGAGCCATTTGAACCACTATCCATTCCGTTCAACCGCTCTTTCGATATCTTTCCCCTCTCTGGCAGAGTTATAATATAGTGAAAAACCTCAATTTTTTACGATATTGCAGTGCCTGTGTTATTCTGAATTAAGTTTCAATGTTTCTTTGGACACACATGCATGTTTTTTTATCTCTGTTACCTTCAGAATGCCAAAGGTTGTACTGTAGTCAACATTGTCGAAAGTTTTCTCTAAGGCCACAGATGCTTTAAACGTTGGTTTGTCTTTCTTCTGGCCGAGCGGTTCTAGGCGCTTCAGTCTGGAACCGCGCGACCGCTACGGCACAGGTTCCGATCCTGCCTCGGGCATGGATGTTTGTGATGTCCTTAGGTTAGTTAGGTTTAAGTATTTCTAAGTTATAGGGGACTGATGACTTCAGATGTTAATTCCCGTAGTGCTCAGAGCCATTTGAACCATTTGTCTTTCTTCAACATATGTTCTAAGGCAAGTCGTAGGGACAGTACTGCCTCAATGTAAAAAAACTAAAAAAAGAATCTACCGAGGAGGTGTTTTGAGAAACTATGGGCTCGTATTCGCATGGATCTGAATTGAAATTCCGATCTTATTCTCCTTCTTCCTTTTATTCATAATTAAAATGTTTACTACTGTGACTGTTCCTGAAACTCATTGGTAAATAAAAGTTGCCTTTCGGTTATTGCTACACAATTCATTCTCAGGACTCGAGATCCATTTTCTGGTTCTAGCAGTAATTAAAACACAGGAAAAACTAGAATGTCGAGAAGAAGGAGAAGAAGAAAGACGCTCCCTGTAGAATAAAACTGCCGCGAGAAAGCTGTGGACTTCCAGACTGCAGATGTAGTAATAAACATCGATGACTTCGGAGTAATTTACGATTCGCTGATGTGCGACTCGGCAGCGTGGAGAGCCCTATCTGCTGTGCTCGGAACGCAACTACTCGTACACTGGAAGACGTCAGCTGCTGCTCGTCTGCGTCGGTCGTAGCGGTGGACAGTAAGAGCACTATCTTCTGTTTAGCAGGCGCTGTTAAGCTATTCTGACAACCGACGTTTGCTGTGACAGCACACCACAATGGCATAACAGCCGTGAACGTCGCAGTGGTACTCGTCACTGACAGGCAGTATAGAGATGTCTGTCCCTCTCCTCTTCCGCGCTTGTGCAATATCGAAGCCTCAATTGCTCTTCGCCATACACTGAGTAATCAACACTATCGTCAGCCTCTGTCGTCCAAGGCAGTCTGCTGGGAGAACACAATACTCTATAGCACGAGTGCTGTCATTCGGGGCTCGACGTCCTTCGGTGGTCATTTTGCCTATCAATTTCTCCACTTTTTTTGCTTTTGTTTAAGGTTAGCACTTAGTTAAGCATTCAGGGTAACACTGGTCCTATCGACGCACCACGAAGGGGTATTTACCCAGATTGGTCACAAGTCGATATTCAAACAGGTATAGACGACAAATGCAAGACAGTAAACTTTGGCGCCGCGAGGGGTAGTCTCGCGGTCTAGGGCGTCTTGTCACGGTCCGGGCGGCTCCCCCCGACGGAGGTTCGAGCCCTCCCTCGGGCATGGGTGTGTGTGTTGTTTTCCTTAGCGTAAGTTAGTTTAAGTTAGGTTAAGTAGTGTGTAGGCTTAGGGACTGATAACCTCAGCAGTTTAGTCCCTTAAGAACTGACACACACAGTAAACTTTGGCAGCCAGTGGATGACTGTGTGACGCTGCGGCGCAATTTCACCGCGCTGCTGGCAAGGAGAGCAAAAAGGCGACATGTCGATACAGGGCCATAAAGGTGCTAATTTCATTCCGTGTACTCAATTGGACAGTGACTGTGCATCGCAGACAGTCGCGTGAACAATATACGCAGACGTCAGCATTTGAGAGAGGGCGTGTAGTTGTGTTGAAAGAAGCCAGTTGGAGTAATAGGCGAACCGCTCGACATTTGAATGGGAGCGATGCCACTATTCGACGATGTTTGAGGGAATGGGTGAACAACCATGGCCGAATGCAATGTAAAAAAAAAGAGAGCGATTTACCTAGAGGGATAACAGAACGTAAGGCGAGGCTGGCCGGGGTGGCCGAGCGGTTCCAGGCACTACAGTCTGGAACCGCGCGACCGCAACGGTCGCAGGTTCGAATACTGCCTCGGGCATGGATGTGTGTGATGGCTCTGAGCAGTATGCGACTTAACTTCTGAGGTCATCAGTCGCCTAGAACTTAGAACTAATTAAACCTAACTAACCTAAGGACATCACACATATCCATGCCCGAGACAGGATTCGAACCTGCGACCGTAGCGGTCGCTCGGCTCCAGACTGTAGTGCCTAGAACCGCACGGCCACTCCGGTCGGCGATGTGTGTGATGTCTTTAGGTTAGTTAGGTTTAAGTACTTCTAAGTTCTAGGGGACAGATGACCTCAGAAGTTAAGTCCCATAGTGTACAGAGCCATTTGAACCATTTTTGTTCAGGCAAGTTGACACACGTCACTGACAACTAACGTCTGATCTGAGCGGCCGAGACTACCAGGAGCGTCGCTTATATTACCTTCTTCCAAGCCGGCCGATGTGGCCGAGCGGTTCTAGGCGCTTTAGTCTGGAAACGCGCTCCTGCTACGGTCGCAAGTTCGAATCCTGCCTCAGGCATGGATGTGTGTGATGTCCTTAGGTTGGTTAGGTTTAAGTAGTTCTAAGTCTAGGGGACTGATGACCTCGGATGTTACGTCCCATAGTGCTTAGAGCTATTTTTGAACCCTTCTTCCAGGTGTCGCTCTTGACGCGGCGTGGTCCAATTCCGCGCACCATTGGCCGCCGTTTCCTCACCGCCTTCTCTGCTCTTGCGTTCTGCATCTTCGTTCCGGCGCTTGCGGTTGCGCCAGAACACTTCTTGTTAGAGATTTTGCTGTATTTCAAGCAGCTATATATTGTTATCCAGCTTAATCCGTTTTTAGCTGTAGGTACGTTTCAGAAGCTTTTGCGTATCCCTGAAGGCCGTTCCGTACTCTCAAACCTTTCTTTCGTTTCCATCCAGTACTTCATCAGCTGCTCTTTTCTTGTTCTTTGTCCCCTGCCTTTCTTCATTAATAAACTTCTTTGTTTCATTTTCTACCACGTATCTTTTTAAGAAGAAGTACTGCTGACAGAATAATCACGTTCATGAACAAATGTTTCCTACGTGAACAGTACTTCTTGTTTAGAATATAGCGTGGAAATACGTTGTGGTGTTTCAAAATTCTAATCAGGAAACATCGCTTTTCTTTACCGCTTGAGCGACGCCAGGTAAGAAATGTTAACATACAGGGTGTTACAAAAAGGTACGGCCAAACTTTCAGGAAATATTCCTCACACACAAATAAAGAAGAGATGTTATGTGGACACGTGTCCGGAAACGCTTAATTTCCATGTTGGAGCTCATTTTAGTTTCGTCCACCTACGCTCAATGGAGCACGTTATCATGATTTCATACGGGATACTCTACCTGTGCTGCTAGAACATGTGCCTTTACAAGTGCGACACAACATGTGGTTCATGCACGATGGAGCTCCTGCACATTTCAGTCGAAGTGGTCGTACGCTTCTCAACAACAGATTCGGTGACCGATGGATTGGTAGAGGCGGACCAATTCCATGGCCTCCACGCTCTCCTGACCTCAACCCTCTTGACTTTCATTTATGGGGGCATTTGAAAGCTCTTGTCTACGCAACCCCGGTACCAAATGTAGAGACTCTTCGTGCTCGTATCGTGGACGGCTGTGATACAATACGCCATTCTCCAGGGCTGCATCAGCGCATCAGGGATTCCATGCGACGGAGGGTGGATGCATGTATCCTCGCTAACGGAGGACATTTTGAACATTTCCTGTAACAAAGTGTTTGAAGTCACGCTGGTATGTTCTGTTGCTGTGTGTTTCCATTCCATGATTAATGTGATTTGAAGAGAAATAATAAAATGAGCTCTAACATGGAAAGTAAGCGTTTCCGGACACATGTCCACATAACATATTTTCTTTCTTTGTGTGTGAGGAATGTTTCCTGAAAGTTTGGCCGTACATTTTTGTAACACCCTATATATATATATATATATATATATATATATATATATATATATAATGTTAAGTGGAGACTTGTTATTCAAAAAGATTTAGTTTCTTTTCTTTCATGTCGAGCGTGTCAGTAAGATGATCCAGTGGGGACTGCAGACGGGCGGACGACGAGAGCTAACCTCTATTGCACCGTAGTCGACGGCCGGCGGCTGGAAGAACCGTTGAAACATCATGCTGACCATTATTAAAATATGTTTTATGTTTTTTTTATAAAAGGAAAAGGAGTTCAATGTTGAATGTGGAATGATAAAGTTTGTAATTGGATGTCAATTGGTTATCAACTGTTAAATAAACTTCGAGTCGGAAGTTAAAACAGTCAGTTGACTCTGTTGTTACGACATTACGTCGTAAATATTACTTATGTGTGAAATTTGCAAATTTTATTAAAATTCAGACTTCTTGAACAGATTCTGGCAGAATTTTATCAGGAGTGTGGACGATCTTCAATAATTAACTAGTTTAAAGTTTTATTAATGAGAAGTCGACACGTATTGACATTTTAAAAATAATCGATACGGTGAAGTGTATTGAAATTCTGTTTTAAAACTTTATCGGCAATTGTGGTCAAGAAGATCGGTTTAAATGTGGAATATTTCGTTAAATGAGAACAAGATTGATTCTTTATGATTCAAAATGGTTCAAATGGCTCTGAGCACTATGGGACTTAACTGCTGAGGTGATCAGTCCCCTAGAACTTAGAACTACTTAAACCTAACTAACCTAAGGACATCACACACATCTATGCCCGAGACAAGATTCGAACCTGCGACCGCAGCGGTCGCGCGATTCCACACTGTACCGCCTAGAACCGCTCGGCCATCCCGGCCGGCGATTCTTTAGTGACATTAATTAATTATTTAAGGAAAAATTAGGAGAATTTCAATTTATTCTGGCAAAGATATCAAGGAGTGTCAGACCACACAACTCTGTGACTTTGTTGAACTGTCAAAACTTTTTTTACGATAAACTTTTCTACATAAGAACTGGTGAATTTTGCTGCGCCTATCCTTATCTTCTAGGCTGAATCTGCTACAGCTTAATGTTTTTCTTTATGGATTTTTCAAGTAGCTGGGAAAGAACTTATAATTTGATCTGCGGCGGACCGTCGGTATTGGGTACACGGTTAGGCTGTTGTGAAGCCTGTTGGTTCAGATTGCCTTTCTTTCCCCTGCTGCAGACATCGTTGCTGAGTTCCTGCGAAAGGATCGGCGGTTCAGCGCAACGTGAACGCATATTCCCTCCTTAATTCCGTTTTCTACGCCGCCGGCATTGTCCTTAGGAGAAGTGACGGCTTTTCAGTTCTCTCCATCGTAGTTCGGCAATGCAGCCCCAGTACGGCGCCTGTCGCTAAAGGCAAAAGTCCGTCTCACATGGAACAAGATTCGCTGTAAGTTTCCTTGCTGGCTCGCGCGACGGCTACCTTGCGGGCTCCGTCGTCTGTTAGCGGGCTACCTTGCTGGGAACCTTGTAAGATTTCCAGGATAGGTCCGGTGCTATTTTTCTTGTAAGGTTCCCTGCGTGCTACCTGCGTTGGCCAATCATGAGACGTCTCGTTTGTGACGTCAGACGCGGAAAGCTTGGGCGGGAAGCCTTTGTTGATAGTCGCTTTTCTGCTGTTGTGTGGTGCGGTAGGAAGTTCTTATAATTATTAAATAATGGCACCACAGTGGTCCAAGGAAGCGATTGAATCATTGATATGTACTTATAGGGAAGAACAGTGTCTGTACGTCGTGAAAAGCGCAAACTATTATAATAAACACTTGCGTGGAGAAGCACTCGAAAGAGTTGCAAGTGCCGTGTGTCTTGTTCGACCATATACGACGAGCAAGGAGTGCTATAGGAAAATGCACAATTTACGTACTCAATTTAAAGTGGAGTACGCCAAAGTAAAATCACCGAAAAGCAGTGGCGCTGGGATAAACGACGCAAGTACAAAACCATGAATTTTGTGTTGAATGTAGGAACCTACTACTAGCAAAAATCGGACACATTTAAGACTATTTCCTAGAAATATCACACTGAATATTCACCCGATTTTTGAAAGCACATAATCTTGAATGGTAATGGATTACGATGTAGCTTTCCCACGAACATTTTACTATGTTAATATGAACTTACAATTTTGCAGATGTACAAATCATCTTTATGGTATTATGATAAGTTACTGTTTTTGGCGGATCATTGCTTGCCAAGAAAAAGCACATCCATTCGTATAAAATTTGCAAATGATGTACGATCTTCTATCCTATAAAATAAGTCGTATATAACAGTCATTATTGGCATATTTATAGAGTCAAACAGTAATGAAATGGTGATACTTTCCAAACAAAAGTAGGTGTTATGCGAACTAACCTCAACTCTTTATGAAGCATGGAGAGCACACCTTTTCCAGCGTTTCTCTTAATCCAGTTTTTCGTCCATTCTTTCTTTCTTTTTCTCTCATTAGCATGCATTTCTGCATCGTTTAGCACCAAAACAGCTAATAACGCCAGTTTGCTCTGAACATCTGTACCTGAAGCAGCCATCTTCGTTCTATACAACATGCAGCCGATCACAACACAACTAGCTGCCGATCTTGCACCGTGGGAGAGCTTCGGCATGGAAGATAGCCGGCTCCTTTGCCTACAAGCCGGCAGGCATGCACACTATCTCGCACACTTGCGGCGAATCTCGCTCCGTGTGAGACGGGCTTTACAGTGAGATTGCGGAGGGCAGCGACTGGCGACGCGCGACGCGGCGCGTCAGCTGAGGGCCGGGACAACACGTGGCGCGGATGATGTATGCGGGCCGGGCAAACAGGCGCGCCCGGCCCCGGGCTGTTTACAGCAGCTGGACTGTCGCGGGAAAAACAAGTCCGCCGTTAATTGACAGGCGGGCGCGCGCTGGAATTCGGAAACGGCTCTTCCGTGCGCTGAGGCGGCAGCCGGGGACGGAAACGATGGAGGAAGTCAGAATTCTATTACGTAAATTTGCCTGTCCGTCGTGCAGGAAGTAGAACGTACTGTTGAGCTGTAGCTGACGTTTAACACAGGTCCGCTACATTGACAAATCTTTCAGTCCGACTCGAGGTGATGGTGGATAACACAGATTTTCTGGAGTTCTTGTTTTGAGATATTCCGGTTACCAACGCCTAACTACGGAGCACAATACAAGAACTGCAATCAATGCTGTAAATCTTACCCTACCCTGCCGTGTGTAGGTTTGGAATGTAAAAATAAGCTGACTTATCGGTTCCACTCAGTACTAAACCAGGAGACTTTTATTCAGCATGAAGTCTTCCGTCTATTAAGTCGGCAATCTGGACCTCTACACCTCTACACAAAAAAAATTTTCGGTCGAACACACCGCCGGCCGCGGTGGCCGAGCGGTTCTAGGCGCTTTAGTCCGGAACCGCGCGACTACTTCGGTCGCAGGTTCCGATCCTGCCTCGGACATGGATGTGTGTGCTGTCCTTAGGTTAGTTAGGTTGAAGTAGTTCTAAGTTCTAGGGGACTGATGACCTCAGATGTTAAGTCCCATAGTGCTCAGAGCCATTTGAAACATTTTTTCTAACACACCGCTCTCTGATGTAAGGTTTAGAATACACCTATTTTTATATGTTTTTCAAATCCGATCATCTTCCCCTTTCCTAGCATGTATTTCCACTGCTTTCATGATTTGTCTTTTTTTTTCTTTTTTGTGGTCGAATGCCCCGTTCCGTACCCACAGTCGTCTGTTAACGTAAGAAATTGAAGTTTGTGGGTCATCTGCCTGCGAATCGTGGAAACTTTTTTCTCTGTTTGATCGTACTTTGTGGTTGTAATTAAAGTGCAGCTGCTGACGGAGGTCCAGTGTGGGAAATAATTGTCGTATTTCAGGGAAACTTGGTAAATATTCTAATGCGTTAATGCGGAACCTATTTACACTGAAAAAAATATAGTTCCAATTTTCGCTATCAGCTGCAAATCTGGCGCTGTGAAATCAAGAAAGACGTACAGATCATTAGATGAACGTCGGCCGAAGAACCCGAGACAGAAGCCAGTAGGCAGCTTGTCAACAAGTGGCCACGAAAGCCTTAACAAATTTGTACGTACAGAAATGTTTCCATATGTAATATATTAGGAACGGGATATCAGCTGAAATGGTCAAATAAGTGAAAAAGACATCATTTCTTACGCCCTTGAGACGTTCCACATCATAACGGTTACCGTGAGATTGGTCAACGCAAGACGTAACTAACTAACTATGTCGATTGTATTGTTAACCGCTGCTTACGTAAATTGTTCAATGTGAGCACCAAAGACCTTGTAAAAAATAACTAGACTCACTGATGGCGCTGCAATCGCGGGATAATTTGAACCTTCGGCTGGACGCCATTATAGTGGTTGTAGTCTGATGTGTTGTGTAGTATTGTTGTTTATGAAGACCCTGATTCAACGTTGTATATTTGTTGGGGGGTACATACAGTATTTGTTACTCGTAATTCTACTGTCTGTACGTTCCAATGAAAAGAAGCACAATGGTGAAGAGTTGTGCAGCGATTAATAGTACAAATAAATTCGAGAAAGGAACGAATATTACATTTCACAGGTATGTGGATATTTTAAGTTGTTTTGTATGTCGGTGCACTTGCTTAATAAATGTTTTTATAACACGGTATTAGCATAATGTCTGTGCATCTATTTGCAGGTTTCGTTTCTCAAAACCACAGCTGTTACAAAAATGGTTACACGCTGTCAGGAGGCAAGATTTCCGACCGACAGAATACCATTTTATATGTTCTGATCATTTTGAAGATAGTTGGCTGATCGGTAGTGTTTTCATGGTCTAGGTTAGGTTGAAACTTGATAATTTGGTCGTGAGTTGCCAAAGCACTATGCTGTATATAACGCACTTCTCGTCATAAAATCTAAAGCAAGGTAGAGTCAGAAAATATCTATTAATATAGTGGGCAAATCTTCGAGTAATTTGATGCATTTTGCGTACATCTATCGTAAATGAACTACGAAAAATGCTAGGGGTCCAGTCCATAACTTTTAGCTACGGCAGATTCCATGTAGTACGTAAGATAAATTCATAAACAGTGACTAGTTGCTGTTTGTTCATAAATTAAAAAGTATATTACAGTAACGTATTTAAATGAGGCATTATGTTTGTGACCTAAGTCAAGGAAAGGCATTTTATAACCAAAAGCGATGTATAAACATTCGAACTCAGCGTATCCATTTACCACTCTAATGGCCGCCAGCCAGCTATTCAATTTGTCCGCTCTTCACAGTCGACCCCTCGTGCGGTTGTGGGGGCCTGGTGAGCACAGAAGATGTCGACGACATGCTGTACAGTGCCAGATTTGCACCTGGTGACCAAAATTGGAACTAATTTTTTTCCAGCGTAAATCAGTTCAGCATTAATGCATTAGCACGTCTATAAAGTTTTGCTGCCATATGATAATTAGAGCCCACACTGGACACCTCTGAATATTACTATAACCATCCAATACTTTGTGTATCGAAATTTTTGAGGCGGGGAGTGGGACCACATCAACATTAGCTTAAACGAGTGTTGAAAACACCAGAAAAACCGCATTGCGGCTTGTCGGTGTACCAGACCTATGGTCGTTAATTCGCCGCCCAGATTCTTTCATAAAGCTGATCCAAGGGAATCTGAAATGTATCTTAAAGCAAAATCAGGCTATTTTGCATGAATTTAACTTTTTATCTTGGGCCAAGGTCTTCCCCGAAAATTAACCAAGACGAATTTTCAACTTCTTGAAGGGTGACTAGTAAATTAGTAATATGACGCAATCAGACAGCTAAGTACTCCTAAGTATATATTATCATTTAAGTATATTAAGTATTATCATTTAAGTATATGTTATCATTTATGATAAGAAAAGGCAAGGAAAAGAAGGAAGCAAAGCGGTCATAAATTCAAAAATTGCTTTCGGCACCAGGAAGTTTCATCTGTCGTCCGAGTTGTCATCCTTCATGCTCCAACAGTATTCGTGGACCTAAAATTTAACATGAAATCCAGGACGTGTAGGAACGTGTCATTTCCCGCATACCTAGTGCACTGCTTCACCTTAACGTAACCTGAAGTGACAGAAAAATCCAAAAGCGACTGTGATTCTCGCGAATCCTTTGTTTAGAGGTCTGATAGTTAATCATATAGCGCAAACTATGCCGTTTTTACTGCTGTGACTTACCTTTTACACTGTCATTATTGTTATTGCTTTGTTCTGTCGAAATACTGGTTTGATTCAGTTATCCATGCTACTCTATCCTCCGCAAGCTGTACCGCATGTGTCCTATCAACCGATCCATTCTCTCAGTCAAATCGTGCCATAAATTACTCTTCTCCCTGACTGGATTCAGCACCTCTTCGTTACTTATCCATTCTTACTCACATAATGTCCAACATTGTTTTAAACAACCACATTTCAAGAGCTTCTGTTCTTTTCTCGTCTACACTCTTTATCATCCACGCTTAACTTCCGTACAATTCTACACTCCAGAAAGTCATTCAAGGAATAAGAATTAATATTAGAATGTAAATACATAAAACTGCAACCAGTCACTTCTTCGAACCTTTTCAGGATCATCTTCAGATGGTTTTCTGGAAGTTACATCACTATTTGTAGCATAATGCTGAGTGCTGCTTTCCGACAGTATGGCAGTTTTTTTCTGTTAATGTCTATCTGTCTGCTTCCATTTTGACGGCCAGTTGCTACATCACTTCACATAGTTTTACACAGTCTTATGCATTTACACTGTAACCCCGAAACTTTCCCAGCATCCAGCATATTAGATGCTATCTTTTTCAGAAACGTTTTTGTTGCTGTTGTCTGTCTACATATTGCTTTTCCTCTACATCGGCCATCAACAGTTATCTTACTCCCCAAAACCCGTCCTATCAGTGCCTCATTCCCCAACCTATTTCCTTATTCATCACTTTATTTAACTCGGTAACACTCCACCGCCCTTGTTTAGTTGATGCTCACCTTGTAACTTTTTTTTAAGACACCATCCGTTCTATTTTTCATCAGAGTTCTTTGCCGTATCTGAAAGAATTACGTCATCAGCAAACCTTAAGGTTCTCATTTCTTTCTCCCCCCCCCCCCTTCCCAAAAATCTCTCTGGTTTTCTTTATTGGTTACTCAATGTACTTATCGGTTCCACTATGTGTCACTCCCTTATCAACCACTGCTTTCCTTTCATGTCCTTAGACTCTTGTAACTGTAGTCTACTTTCCGTGCAAGTTTTAGATAAATTTTTAGTCCCTGTATATTCTCCCTGCTACCTTCAGGATTTCAATGAGTATATTCCAGTCAACATATTCAACACCTTCCTCTAAATGTACAAATGTTAAAAAAGTACGTCTTTCTTTCTTCCGTTTATGTTATAAGATAAACTGCAGAGTCAGCATTGCCTAAGGCGTTCCTACTTTTTTTCAGAAACCAGACTGATCTCCCTCGAGATTGGCTTCTACAAGTCTCTCTGAAACTCCAGCTGAACAGTTTGATACAAGTTGATTGCGAATGCATTTTCACAGCGTTGACGGGTATACCATCTTACTCTGCGCCGTTGTAGATTTTTCTTTTCCACAGATGAGGAAACTAACAATAGTCCCCATGGAATATTTGACACGTTCAGCAATGTGAGTGGGAATATAGTTTCCAGGTGAAACTAGATCGTAATGACGCAGCTAGAAGGCCTTAACCGGGACCGAACGAAGTGACCAAGTCGTTGGAATCCTATCCTAACGAAGCTGAGCTTATATCCCGATCTGGAAAGTCTGATATTTTTTCTGTGGCTTCCCACAATTGCGTCAAGCGAACCATGGACAGATTCTCAAGGGGATCACGACATTTTCCTTCACTTATTTTTCGCTCACCAGTTCTAACGGTCAGGTAGTAATGATTTTCGTTTAGGCGATTTCATACATAAAATTAATAGAACAGTTGTTGCACGCTCGTGAGCAACTGTGGGTGGCGCACGTTTTTCACGTAACGTGTGTTTACGAATTGCTACGCCATAAATAACGGAAGTTTTCCCCTGGAACTCGAACACGTTTTAGAATTCACTACTACTCACACATTCCACACGACAATATTCATATCATTATTCCTTACTGGATACTGCAGGCAATCATTTTTGTATGAAATCGCAACTTCACACAAACCATAATTCCCGGTATGATTGTATCTTAATGTATAGGCAGCGAACTGGGATTCATGAAACGCGTTCCATGTACGTATCATATGGCTGCTTATTTATTCTGCGTCCTCGAAAGAGTTTCCAGAAATCATGACATAAATAATATTCTCATTTAAACAACGAGCCGAATGAGGTGGTGTAACGGTTAGTGATTTGTAATTCGTGGCTTGGAGAAAGAGCATTCAAATTCAAGGCCAGTAATCCTAATATTTCTGACGCTCTATACAGAATTGCAGACAGGGTAACTACTTGCAAATTGTTTTAACCCTCTCCTGATTGAACTCTCTGTAATAATCTACCTTCTATGGAACTTCGTAAAAAAGGAGAAATGAGAGCGAATGGACCAAATGACGAGCCAAGTAAGAAAGCCGTTAAACAAACGTTGTATGTTCCTCGGAAATTTTTTTCATTCTTTGGTGGAATGTGCTGTTGGAGATCTCGGTCCATTGTGAAGCTTGGATCTTTTCAGTCAGATCCCAGCGCGCCGGAAATGTGGCTGGAGGGAATTCGCCACTGAGAAAAATAGGGAGCGGATTTCCAGCGCTGTAATTTGCCTTACAGCGAAGATGAACCTCCCTAACTTTAGCCGTAGGCTTTAGGCGATTGGGACTTTGTTTCTTCATCACGGGACAATAATCCTCCTTGTTCACACACTAATTTTATTGAATACCAGTTTGGACTATCCGAAAAAGCATAGTGCTATATGAATATCGTAAGGTTAAGCAATCATATGGTACTAAGATTTGGAATTAAATACATTTCGCAGTGACACTTTTGATCTGAAGAACAGTTAATCAGTAAAGTTACTGATTGCTCCTTGCAGATCATCCCATAATAAATCCAAAACAATAATAGTTTCCTAGTGGCATCACGTCGTATTAATTCGTTGCTCCAGTCGTCTGTGTACATATGCGTTTGATAGCGGTGCACCGCTTACCTACGTAAACGGATTCCTGTGACAACGCGCAGCTAGTAATTTCATAATAATATTACTAATAAGTTGTCTGAAATACAGTGTGCGATTTGTGCTTTTACCAGTGGGGGGGATGTCTTACGGGGTTAGTATAGCTACATATGTTACTAGCTTGGACCGTGGCGTTACCCATGTTTAAACAGTTACTTATAAATAGATATTAATGCCGAAACTCACTATTCACGCGTATGCACTATCGGAAAAGCCATCCCTTGTTATATCTCTAAAAGTACATTATAGGTAAAGCTTATTTACAAAATCATCTACATACAGGTATGTATTCAAAAAGTAAAGGCACATTTGTGAAAAGCTGTACTTATTCTGATGATAGAAAACTGAAACATGCGTTATTTTTCTACGTAACCTCCCTGGACTTCAATGCAGTTTTCACGACGTTTTACGACTTCTTTTTTTTTATTTCATCAGAAAATACGTTTTTCGGTTGCATCTGTAACCAATTTTGCACCGCAGCAATGACGTCTTCATCACTTTCAAATCTTCTTTCCTCTAGTGCTTCCGTTAAGGGTCCAAACATGTGAAAATCACTTGGAGCCAGGTCTGTACTGTATGGAGGATGTTCCAGCACCTGGAATCTCAATTCCTTTATTGCGTCGGCTGTCCGTTTGGCAGAATGTGGGCGAGCGTTATCTTACTGCAGGATGACACCTCTTCCACGACGTTTGGATCTGATTGCAGGTTTTAGTTTCGTACGCAACACATCACATCCACCATACAATACAGACCTGGCTCTAAAGCCTCATTTATGCTGGGGCGACGTCTTGCAACATTGTGGCATGCTACGGAAATGTGGCGTACGTTGCTTGCGGCAGGTTAATTTATACCAAAGCAACAGAATTTGTGCCACACGCGTGTCGGGCTTGCAGTATAAAGGATGATAAAGTATCGCAGCGGCGGCCTACTTGGTACTTGCACATGCAGCTAACAACGGAAATGAAAACCAAAGGAAAAGAAAACGATGGTGGAAGAGAAGAGTATTTAAAGAAGGTCCACGAAATAGTATCCTAGGAACTAGAAGCAGACGATGGTGCGTTATTTAGTAATGTGTGCTTTCGTCCCAGGCGCGTTAGTCCGTGCCATACCGTTGCCAAAAGGTGGCCTAACGGTAAATGTTCGCACAGGTACAAGGCCGTTCACCACCCTGTGTCAGGGCCCGGGGTGGGACTTCCAGCCCCCAGCTCACCCAACTCTGCGGTACGACTGCTGCGGTATGACTGCCACACTACTTCCCTCGCAAGCTCGCAAGTAAACGGATGACGCACCTTGACGAAAGCAACAATGACAATATGAGAATGACGATCTAATTCTAAATGTTTTGAAATGCTTAACTACTACATAACACTTTTTCAAAATTAATAAGCAAACATAAAATAGTATTAAAAGTAAGACTGTATTAAAAACTTTCAGTGTTCGGCTCCACAGATTTAAATTATATGTAAAGTTTTACTCCAGTGCGTGAGAAATAAACATCCCAGATTGGGATGCATAAACTAAAGCCAGAGGAGGGGATGGTCTGATGCAGAGGGGGGGAAATTCCCCCCCCCCACCCCCACCCCCTGCAAATCGCACACTGCTGAAATATGTGTTGTATACTTTCTGAAACCCAGTCACGACCACGAAACGAAAAGTAATGTTGCATAATTGATATGGGCCTGTCGTCGAGAGCAGCGTTGCGCCCTGTGAGCTTCGGAGCTCTTCATGTAGCCTCCTCGCAAAAAACAAAAAAACCAAAAAAAATTGAAAGTTGAATATGGCAGTTTCAGTTACAAATTATTGACCTCTTCGGAGAAGAAATACAGAAAAATAGGGCGAAAGATTTATCTCCCACAGTTCTGCGTGCTCTTTCTTTGTACACTGTATAATCAGGAGTGATTGGAACCAGACCGTATTTTTTGTTGTACAAGTGACCAATCAGTCTTTTCGGGTTCTGATGCTGCCTGCCACTACTTCCTTCTCTATGCTACCTTCTCTATGCTAACATCTTCAACTCAGAGTACCACTTGCTCCCTACGTCGAGCTTGTGTTCAGTCTTCGATTGCTTCACTATCGTTGTCGTTATGATCTTCAATCCCAAACAGGTTTGATGCAGTTTTCCAGGCTAGTCCATCCTGTGAGTAACGTACATCCATTTGAGTGTGCTTATAGTTATCAATCTCTGGTCTCCCTATACAACTATTACCACCCCTCCGTAACTATTTCCTCCGTTAATAAATGACCATTTGGCAATGCATTAAGATTTTTCTGCCTACCGATCCCTCCTTTTAATCAAGTTGCAGTCCTTCTTCTCCTCAATTCAGTTCCGTACCTCCTCAGTAGTTATACGATCTTGGGATCTAAGCTTTGGCGTTTTTCTATTGCGCCACAATTCAACTGGTTCTATTCTCTCCTTGTCTGAACTGCTTGCCTCCCTCGTTTCACTTCTGTACAAGGCAACACTCCAAATAAATAGCTTCAGATATAGTCATAACATTTAAATTTATATCTGATGTTAATAAACTTGTGTTTTTCGGAAATTTGTTATTTATTACTGCCAGTTCGCGTTTTATACCCTCCTTCAGCCATCGTTGCTTATTTCCTACCCGAATAACAAAACTCATTTGATATCTGATTTCGTAATCTCATTCCCTTAACATCGCCTGAATTAATTCGACTACATTCCATTGTCGTTGCTTTTACTTTTGTTGATGTTCGTCTCATAATCTCTTTTTCAAGAAACTGTCCTTTCCACTCAACTTATCTTCCAAATCCTTGGTCGCCTCTGACCTCAGAGACTTTATTTATTCTCTCTGAACTTTAATTCTCTTTCCAAAATCCTTTTTGGTTCCCTTCACAGCTTGCTGAATTTACAGGTTGGCTAACATCAGCGACTGGCTACAATAGCATCTCACTCACATCTCAGTCACTGCTACCCTTTCGTGCCCGACTCCCGATTCTTATAACTGGAGTCTGGTTACTGGTGCAAGCCTGTATTTCTTTCTTGCAAAATTCAGAATTTCTAAGTGCGCATCCTGGTCGACATTGTTGGAAGGATTGAGTCACTGGAGGAAAGGCGACGTTCTTTTCGAGGGACACTATTTGAGAAAATTTAGAGAACCAGCATTTCAGGCTGACTGCAGAACAATTATACTGCCGCCAACGTACATTTCGCGTAAGGATCACGAAGGCAAAATGCGAGCGATTAGGACTCGTACGGAAGCATGCAGACAATCGTTTTCCGCCCGCACCGTACGGTGGCTTACATACGTTAGCTCGCTAGAAAAGCACAGGCACCAAGGGATGGGCTATAACGTCATCGTAGACCAGGGGTTCCCCACCTTTCTTAGACAATTACTCCTGAGTGCAATTAGACATTAGCTAGTGGCCCCCCTTCCCTCCCCCCCCCTCCACCACCGTCTATGCCCCCTCTCCCATGTTATCACCAACTTCATCACCTAACTAAACTGTAGAATCAAAACTTCCTGGCAGATTAAAACTGTGTGCCGGACCGAGACTCGAACTCGGGACCTTTGCCTTTCGCGGGCAAGTGCTCTACCAACTGGGCTACCCAAGCACGACTCACGCTCCGTCCTCACAGTTTTACTTCTGCCAGTACCTCGTCTCCTACCTTCCAAACTTAACAGAAGCTCTCCTGTGAAAATCTCATTCTGTAAACAGTAGAATGAAAGACTTTTCTTGTAACACTTATTTTTAAAATGATGAAGGATGAATGATATTTATCTTGGTTGTGTGTGTGTGTGTGTGTGCGTGTGTGTGTGTCTGTGTGTGTGTGTTAGAATGAATGACGAAGGAATTTGTGGTGTATCGCAGATGCCACTCACAACTCCTCCTCAGATAAGTAAGCTAACTATCCGCAGTGATTTAGACACTTATTGCATTACTCCACTGCATTGCGGCACTTGATTGTACCCCATTTAAAACCAACAGAGTTAAAATATGTGCACTATACTTTCTGTTCGTAAATCACTTGATTGCTGGATTCCTTACTTCTGAACTGGCAGAAACTGGAAGACTTCAGGCTATTAGTGCTTTGCGTCTGACTACAGCTACTAATAACAATAGTAATAATAATAATACTGTGTACAGCATTGTAGTCGCCCTTGTGTAGTTGCAACTGTGTCTTGGTGTCAATTAATTCATTTATCTGTTTCGAAGGGAGTATTGAAGCAATATCTAGACTGCTGCAGGTACTATCTACAAATTGGAGAAGACTTTTTCTTGAACTATTTAGCATTTGTTATGTATATGTCTCACTTTCAACATCAGTGGGGTAGAGACAAAGTACAACATATGTGTGTAGTGGGTGGATTATGTGAGGAACCTGTAACCTCCGTGGCATTAATGCTACTAATTGAGAAAAAAGTAATTTTTGAGTTGTATCTTCAGTATTAGAGTCTGACAAAACTGTGATAATAGTAATTATCTTTTGAAAATAATTTGGTGGCGTGACTGAAACAGAATCGAGTTCTTTACCTTTTACTCCAAGGAAAATTTCATTTTACCCCTCAGGGGGTGATTACCCCCAGGTTGGGAACCACTACCGTAGACGGATCATAGAGCACGGCAACATCCAGTGCCTCCTGCCGGAGAAATGTCGCATGCTCGACGCGGCAAAAGCGCGGCCGCAGATCGTGTTCCAGTTTAAGTGTGCAGACTCCGATGCCCAGTCTGCGGTCGACGATGCCTTAGTACCGCCAATGATGCTGGTTTCCATGCCCTGCTGAGCTGAAATCCCGTGTCTCTGTTAATCATGTCGTTACTTATACGTATGTCGACTGCTTCTTTAATGTTGGATTTCCAGTACGTGGAGCGAACGAAACGATCTCTATCTCTCCATAGTTCATGCTGTGTCACCTGTCAACACAGTGCTCAGCAACAGCAGACCTTTCTGGATGATCCAATGTTCAGCGCCTCTATCCTTAAGAGTGCGACACGTAGCCAACGTGTAATTTCCCACACTGGCACGGAATTTTATACACCCCGGTCTCCTTAGACCTAGGTTGACTTTAACAGAACCTAACACCATTTGCACTCGCGCTGGAGGAGGGAAGACACATTTTATTTGATGTTTCTTGAACAGCTCGCCGATCTTAAAGTACACGCCATAGACATAGGATGGAAAAACCATTCTTGTGGAATTCTCCGTTTCTTCTGGCTATTCTACATCTACATCTACATCCATACTCCGCAAGCCACCTGACGGTGTGTAGTGGAGGGTACTTTGAGTACCTCTGTCGGTTCTTTCTTCTATTCCAGTCTCGTATTGTTTGTGGAAAGAAGGATTGTCGCTATGCCTCTGTGTGGGCTCTAATCTCTGATTTTATCCTCATGGTCTCTTCGCGAGATATACGTAGGAGGGAGCAATATACTGCTTGATTCCTCGGTGAAGGTATGTTCTCGAAACTTCAGCAAAAGCCCGTACCGAGCTACTGAGCGTCTCTCCTGCTGAGTCTTCCACTGGTGTTTATCTATGATCTCCGTAATGCTTTCGCGATTACTAAATGATCCTGTAACGAAGCGCGCTGCTCTCCGTTGGATCTTCTCTACCTCTTCTATCAACCCTATCTGGTACGGATCCCACACCGGTGAGCAGTATTGAAGCAGTGGGAGCAGTGGGCGAACAAGTGTACTGTAACCTACTTCCTTTGTTTTCGGATTGCATTTCCTTAGGATTCTTCCAATGAATCTCAGTCTGGCATCTGCTTTACCGAGGGTTAATTTTATATGGTCATTCCATTTTAAATCACTCCTAATGCCTACTCCCAGATAATTTATGGAATTAACTGCTTCCAGTTGCTGACCTGCTATATTGTAGCTAAATTATAAAGGATCTTTCTTTCTATGTATTCGCAGCACATTACACTTGTCTACATTGGGATTCATTGCCATTCCCTGCACCATGCGTCAATTCGTTGCAGATCCTCCTGCATTTCAGTACAGTTTTAGTGCATGCAGGTTGAAATGCATCACGAATCTGTTTATCAGAGGACCCATTTTGCACAAAAACAGAGCGAAGATGGCTAAGCTCTGCTGATAAGCTCTCTGCATCTGAGATAACTCTAAGCCCTATAGACGAGAGTCAGTAATACGCCACTGTTTTGAGATGGGTGATGGTAGCTCGTAGATATAAGTCAGTGTGAGTTGGTTTACTAAACATACTGTGACCCAAAGAAGCGCCTTCTTTCCTGCGCACCAAGACATCTAAGAACGGGAGGTCTCCATTTTTCTCCATTTCCATGATAACGGTAGTCTCAAAAAATACAAACTGTTTATTATTCTAAAAGTCATCGCCGTAACGGCTAATACATTTATGCCACTGTGATACAAGACTGGCCTTCTTGGGAAAATGTTTGCGATTGCATGTGAAACCATTATTGTCCTCAGATATGCAAGTCTTCACCGAAAGCAAATCGACGGACATGAACGTCTTTCTTCAGGGCTCCAGAAAAATGGAAATCCGATGGAAATAGATTGCGACTGTATGACGGATGTGTAAGGCTTCCCAGCGGAACTTGTACAACATAGTCGAAACATGTAGACCGGCGCACACATTGCCAAGGTTCTTTCGGGTATGCTGCAGAAGTTTCGCTGGTGGGAAGCCCTTGCACCCCATACTGTCCCGATTACCGTAGTTCTGGAGCTCTGAAGAAAGACATCCGTGGCCGTCGAGTTCCTTCGGACGAAGAAGTGCAGCCCTGGGCACAAGCGTGGTTCCGTAGGCCACCGCAAACATTTTTCCACGAAGGCACTGACCGTCTTGTCTCACAGTGGGATAAATTTATTAACAGTAATGGCGATTACTTTTGAAATTGTAAACGGTTTACACACTTTTTTCCACCTGTCTCGTTTAATTTGTCTGCCCCTTACACAAATGCAATAAACGCAGGCTTGTCTTTCTTTGCCTACCCTTTAAGGTGAGTAGCATGTTCAGTAAATTTTCATGTCAACATGTTACATGCATTACTTATAAAATCACGGTACGTTAATATTTACACTGCAATAGTGTAATTACGTACATCTCCTGCTGAAATATTAATGTTGAAGTTGAGATAATGAATATCAAACCGTTACTGAGTGATAGGAGAAGGACGATGAGTGGAAAAAAATCCTTTTACTGACAGTTTTGGAAAAGATTTTCTCATTTTCACTGCTAAGAACGTTCGAGCCGCCACCCGCGCTATCCGGGAAAACCGATGCAGATGCGGCGAAGACGCAGAACTCTTGTCGAAGAAAAAATGGTTCAAATGGCTCTGAGCACTACGGGACTTAACATCTGAGGTCATCAGTTCCCCTAGAACTTAGAACTACCTAAACCTAACTAACATAAGGACATCACACACATTCATGCCCGAGGCAGGATTCGAACCTGCAACCGTAGCAGTCGCGTGGTTCCGAACTGAAGCGCCTAGAACCGCTCGACCACAACGGCCGGCATCTGATCGAAGAGGTACTGCTCCACGACTGGCGGTTGTTTTGAAAAAAGCACGACAAACTTTGACACTGTGATTGTCACTGTACTGTATTCATTCTGGACTGACCGATGTATAATTGCCCGAGGGCTATTGCCATTATTGCTTATATTTTTCAAAAAATGATGGAAAGTTATGTCTGCGAGGTGCAGTGACTGTAATATTATTTAAAATATATATATTGTGATCAATGGCTTATTTTACAATGTGAACTGATATGGAAGTGCTCTAGTAATTTCGTGCAGTGTGTAGTTTTTCAAGTTGCTGCGTGTAGCTGAGACAAACTTTTACTCTTTATCGTCTCGTCTTCAGTTGTTTTAGGAGAGTTGCGAGCAGCAGCGAAATACTTTTTAACGCAATCAGATGCAAATTCTGGGGCCCCAGTTACGAATGTAAATTATTGCCAAAGACGCAGTTCTGATGTTGCGATTGCTAATGGAAGCAAAATCGAAGAAAAATCAAGATACGTTGATTGGATTTGTCAACGTGGAAAAAAGAGTGCGACAATGTAAAATAGTGCAAGATGTGTGAAATTCTGAAAACAATAGGGGCCGGCCGCAGTGGCCGAGCGGTTCAAGGCGCTTCAGTCTGGAACCGCGCGACCGCTACGGTCGCAGGTTCGAATCCTGCCTCGGGCATGGATGTGTGTGATGTCCTTAGGTTAATTAGGTTTAAGAAGTTCTAAGTTCTAGGGGACTGATGACCTCAGATGTTAAGTCCCATAGTGCTCAGAGCCATTTGAACCATTTGAGAAAAATAGGGGTAAGGTATAGTCAAAGATGGGTAATATGCACAAGAACCAAGAGGGACCAATTAGACTGGAAGACCAAGAACGAAAAGCTCCTATTAAAAAGGTTGTGAGACAGGGATGCAGTTACTGTTCAATCTGTATATTGAAGAAGGAATGACGCAAATAAAAGAAAGGTTCGTGAGTGGGAATAAAATTCAGTGTGAAAGGATATCAATGATATCGTTCGCTGATGATATTTCTATCGTGAGTGAAAGTGAAGAAGAATTACAGGATCTGTTGAATAGAATGAGCAGTGTAATGAGTACAGAATATGGATTGAGAATAAATGGAAGAAAGACGAAAGTAAAGAGAAGCAGCAGAAATGAGAACAGTGAGAAGCTTATCAGAAATGGAAATCGCGAAGTGGACGAGGGTAGGGAATTCCGTTAACTAGACAGTAAAATAAACCATGATAGACAGAGCAAGAAGGACATAAAAAAGCGTTCTACCACTGGCAGAAAGGGCATTCCTGGACAAGAGGAGTCTACTAGTAACGAACATAGACCTTAATTTGAGAAAGAAATTTCTGAGATTGTACGTTTGGAGCGCAGCATCGTATGGTAGTGGAACATGGACTGTGGGAAAACGGGAACAGAACAAAAACGGAGCATCTGAGGTTTGGTGCTACAGAACAGTGTTGAAAATAAAGTGGACTGATAAGGTAAAGAATGAAGGTGTTCTCCGCAGAATCGGCAAGGAGAAAAATATACGGAAAACACTGACAACTAGAAACGACAGGATGACAGCCTGTTAACGCACGAGGAAATAATTTCCATGGTAGTAGAGGAAGCTGTAGAGGGTAAAAACTGTAGAGCAAGACGGAGATTGAAATAGAGCCAAAAAAATAATTGAGGATGTATTTTGCATGTGTACTCTGAGATGAAAAGGATGGGACAAGAAAGCGATTCGTGGCGGGCCGCATCAAACCAGTCAGAATAATAATAATAATAATTATTATAATAGGATTAATGCAAAACCTCTACACTAAGAAATGCTTTAGACATTACAAAACAGTAATCAAACTATCACTGTTATATGCCAGCGAAACCTTGGCACTAAACAGGAAAACTGATATAGAAAATCTAAAGAAAGAAGAAAGAAAAATAATAAGGAAAATTTTGGGACCAAGGTGAACCGAGAATGGATATAGACTACAGAAAACTTCCAAATTGAAGAATATTCTAACATAGAAATGAGGAAAAGACGCCTCAAATTCTATGGCCACATAATGAGGCTTCCCGAACACAAACAAAAAGAATAGCAAAATACGTATATTCCCTCGCTAATGGAGGAAAATGGATCGAAAATGTTAAAAAAAGACTTGGCATTAGCCAAAATCACCATAGAAGAAATAGAGGTAAGGCACAATTGTAGAATAAAAGTAGAAAAATGGGAGGTTAAAACAGAGACAAAAGCCCGAAGAACCGGAACAAAACAGAACGAAGAAAGAAGAGCTAAATTTTCGAAAACAAGGTGAGCCGTGGCGCTCGTTACTGGCGCGCCAGTCTCTTGGATGTCCATTATCGATCCTTCGATGTTTCTTATCTTTGCTTGCCTCGTTGTTTTCAGCATTCGCGGGGCGAGTGGCAGTTGACGTTTGCTCGGGCTACGTGCTGCGCCGCTAGGTACGAGGCGGGAAGCAACCACGTGTATGTGGAGTTGGTTGTACGCTGTCTGCCGGTTCAGGATGGAGGATATGTGTTGGCTGCCTGCTGTCTGCTCTCCTGATTTTGCTCGCCGTGCCTTGCGACCGCCTAGCTTGGGTTACTGCCTGGTGTATACTACACGAGCCATACCGGACGTCCAGCAGAATTTAAGCAGCCTTGCGTTTCTTTTAAAGAAAAGGAGCAAATGTATAAGACTTTTAGTAACCAATTTTGGTGGCCTCTTAAGTGTGGCCTAGCGTTTACATTGCCTTTGGGGGGAGCTAGTTCTTTTAAATTTAAATAGTTGGGGTTCCCTGTTGTTTATAATCTTTTCGGGGTTTTATTTGAATTTTCTCTTTGGGGTTCCTTCCTAGTGCTTGGTTAATTGTTTACTTGTATAGCGGGAAGTGACTCCTGGTTAAAACTCGGAGGAGGTGTTTGATGTTACTGCCGCCTCCGGCATTCGTCTTTTCAATTAAGTGTTGTCATCCCTTCGAGCGACCTGGTGTCACTCCTCGTTAATTAATGCTGGTTTATGTGTACTTAATTTTGAATTGGTCATTTGAATTAATATTTTGGAGCGCAGTATAGCGCTAAGGCAACCTCATTGTACACCACCTTGTGCCCCGGTCTATTACCTTAATTTTCAGTGGCGGGAGTTAGCTCCACTACCGGTTTTACTGATGTGCTCCCTTGAAAATCTTGTCTTGTATAAGTTTGGCCCATGTGTGTCTGGGAACACAGAGATGAGCTTCAGTGTGACTTCAGTGCTAGTCATTTATGGAATCTTCAATTTGGCTTGGCTTCCACTGAAGAGTTTGAGTGGAGCGCAGTGTGTTTGATCTGTTATTCATTTAATTACTGTAAGTTTCTTTATTTAATGGGGAGCAAGACATTTAAAGAGTATTGGTATTAACTCCCCTAGTTGCTGGGTGTTGCTAATTCGTTCCAAATGGCCTATTACTTATTCAATGGCAAGGCTGTTGATTAGTTGGCTACTGTGAGTACAAATGCACGCTATTTATTTGTTGCCGGAATTGTTAAAGTGTCTGTGTTGTGATTCAATCACGAGCTACGTGTTTGAGCTAAATTGACGTAAACCTTACATTGCCTCCTTAAAATTTGTTGCCAGGAGAAACCCTTAAGAGGACTAAGTTTTGTCACTGCTTATGTTAACCTTTACTGGGAGCAATATTTCATGTAGTTAAATTTGTCTTAAAATGTGTATTTCTCTGATGTAATAAAAGAGTGATAAAAGAAAAAATCAAACGGGCTTGGTCCTTCCTGTTGTGTCCGGTTTGTAACACGTATCACAAGGAAAAACTGGTGGGCAAATAAAAAGAACCAGAAGAACAAGGAGAACGGAAAATGAACCATCTTTACTTAGCGTCTTCCACTCTGGGAGCTTTGCGACTAATAGTAATAATAAAAATTAATTTTCCTAGGGGATTTGCTTATGTTTGAACTTTAGCGCTCGAGACTGAATGATATTTAACTACATTGAAAGACTCATATTTAACTGAAGGAGCCGTGTCCACAACACTGTCAGGACATGTCTAGTTTGTTCTTTGTTGCGGACTGATATTAAGTTGTGGGCTTCCATTCAGCTCAGTAAAACCAAGAACCGGTGACGCTGCACAGGGGAGCAGCACTGGTAGAGCGGCGTAGCTGCGTGGTGTGGTGAGAGTGATGACAAAATGGCGGCGGCTGGCCGGCTTATCTGCGGAGGCGGCCGTGCCGTGCTGGTCCGCTGTGCGCCGCGGTCGCTGACCCGGCAGCACGCGGCAGCTCGCGTGCGCGCCGGCACGCCCGCTACGGCCAGCCACTTCATTAGGCCCGTTCTCTCTCCCCGTCTCCCCGCATCAACTGTACCCACCGTACAGCATAATTCAAGTTCCCGAGCCAGCTCTTGAACCGACGGGTACGTACGTTGCACATGCCGAGCAACTTTGCTCTCTACAGACGGACTTTCTGTCCGGGTCATACTGTCCCAGAACTTAATTAAATATAGTTCCCAACCCGAGGCCCTGACTAAGATATCCGGGAGTGGCCCTCTGTTGGAAGGCAACTGGCAAAACTGGAATTATCCTCCAAGAATTGCCAATTGGGACTGTCTGCCCCGCTACCCTTTCGCTCGATATTTGGCTGAGGAGTCCCTGACTGGTCAGTGGGTCATTGCTGGAACAGTCCACTGAACGTAAATAAGTTATACACAACTGCAACCAGTCACTTTTTTCAATAATAATGCTTTATTACATGAACCGGTTTTCGAACCCTTTCAGGTTCATCTTCTGATGGTTTCGGGAGGATCCGGGAAGTTACATCATTACTGGTAATAGCATAATGCTGGGTGCTGGTTCTGTGGCAGAAAGATGGGTCACACTTTAATGTATCGCCATGACTATAGCTTATCTGTCGATATGGATGTAAATTTAGTTTTTACTTACTGCGACAGTATAGGCGGCTTTTTCCGTATCTGTCTGCCTCCATTTTGATGTCCAGAACACTTTCACACGAACTATAGTAGTTTACACTTAGACAGTGACACTTTACCAGCATCCAGCATGCGCTTTACAACTGTTGCTTGTAACAAAGATCTTGACAGAGAGATATGGCATAAGACTACTTTGTACAGAGATGTAATCTGTTGTTTTTTTTCATGTGTTAAAGTCGATATGAGGGGAAGTATTTTAATCAGAATGGCGATAACATGAGAGCACAAGATAAAATAAATAAATAAATTACTACAAGAGCTAATTTTTTTTTTTGCTAACATAAATCAGTTCTTTATACATATTAATTCTACCTGGAACAAACAGAAGCTCCCTTTACCAATATCCCAGATCACTCTAATGTTAGAATAAAAATAAGTCAACAGTTAAAGAATTTTTGTCATGATTTTTTAAATATTAAATGTACAGCCATTCAAACAGCTTTAATCCATTACAATCACTATAACTCTTATACATATAACTTTAGCTAAAATAAACAGAATCTGCTCTTGATAATACCGCAGATCATGTTAACGTAACAACAGAAATAAGCCAACAGTTCATCTGAAGATTTGTTATCAATTTAAATATACAGGTCCTAGCCATACAGACAGCTACACTTCACTGCAGATACAATAACTCTGTATTATTGATTGCGTGGGATTCATGTTAATGCCAAACATGATAATTCCTACTAAAAAAAAATTGGCTCTTGTAGTAATTTTTTTATTTATTTTATCTTGTACTCTCATGTTATCGCCATTCTGATTAAAATACTTGCCCTCATATCGACTTTAACACATGTAAAGAACAACAAATTACATCTCTGTACAAAGTAATCTTATGCCATATCTCTCTGTCAAGATCTTTGTTACAAGCAACAGTTGTAAAGCGCATGCTGGATGCTGGTAAAGTGTCACTGTCTATGTGTAAACTAATATAGTTCGTGTGAAAGTGTTCTAGACATCAAAATGGAGGCAGACAGATACGAAAAAAGCCGCCTATACTGTCGCAGTAAGTAAAAACTAAATTTACATCCATATCGACAGACAAGCTATAGTCATGGCGATACATTAAAGGGTGACCCATCTTTCTGCCACAGAACCAGCACCCAGCATTATGCTACTATCAGTAATGATGTAACTTCCCGGATCCTCCCGAAACCATCAGAAGATGAACCTGAAAGGGTTCGAAAACCGGTTCATGTAATAAAGCATTATTATTGAAAAAAGTGACTGGTTGCAGTTGTGTATAACTTATTTACATTCAATATACAGTCACGGTTCTAAAATATCCGTAATGGGTAAGCATAGTCCACTGAACTTCTAAGATGAAAAAAGTATTCTTCCTCTGTCTCTGAATTTCCCGCACCATGCGACGTCTCTGGCATCTAGGTTTCCATCTTCTGTCTCGCCAATCCTGTAGTTCCGTCCTGCATCGTACGTCTCACTCCATCGTTCGAATGTAGCCGAGATCTTGCTATTTTTCTGTGTCGTGCAAGTCTTCAGTGCCATATTCTGGAAGGATATCTTTCCTCTGGGGTTCTTCTGAGATGTCCAAACCGTATTAGCCGTTTATTTTCAATTGTGGCCGAACGGTTCTAGGCGCTTCAGTCTGGAACAGCGCGACTGCTACGGTCGCAGGTTCGAATCCTCCCTCGGGCATGGATGAGTGTGATCTCCTTAGGTTAGTTAGGTTTAAGTAGTTCTAAGTTCTAGGGGACTGATGACCTCCGATTTTAAGTCCCATAGTGCTCAGAGCCATTTTTTTTTCAATTGTGTCTACAATATCCTTGGTAACTCCTATCTGTACTCGTAGCACTTTGTTTCTTATTTTGTCTCTTCTTGTTATTTCACAACTTTCTCTCCAAAACTCCATTTACATTCCCTTTAATTTCTTGTCATTGACCCTGATGATCTCCCTCAACTGAGCACCATACAGAGCAACGCTATCAACTATAGTTTCGTCTACCCCCTTTTCAAATATTTTGACGTAATTATTTTCAGCCATAATGGCTATGTTTGTGCACAGTGACTGTGTGAGATAATTATTTATTTCAAGTTTCTGCTACCAGTCACTTATTATTTTATGCTTAATCTAACATAATGCAGTGCGTTTCGAACATGTTCTGTTCATCTTCAGGCGTTTATACATACATACGTATAGACAAATGTTACTTACATTGAGTTCTAGATTAATCTAGTTTAAGACCGCTTATTTTTAAGTAACTTTTCTCTATGTATGTAAGATGTATTAACGCCTGGAGAGGAACAGAACATATTCGAAACGCGTTGCATTATGTTAGATTAAGCATAAAATAAAAAGTGACTGGTAGCAGAAACTTGAAATAAATAATTATTTTGACGTAGTTTTATTCCAAATAATGGAGTGTAACTGCTTAATTGCCACCTTTCCCTTTCCTATTCTGTGCTTTATTTCCTCATTGCTTCCTCCTTCATCCGAAATGATTGTCTCTAAATATTTGTATGGTCGTCTACACTTTACTATAGAGCCATCATCCATTACAAGATCCTATGCCTCCGACAACCAAGTATTCAGTCTCAGTAAGATTAATTTCAATGCCCACAGCTCATATTCGTACTTAAACTTTGTTAACATATAAGGCACATCCTCTATCCTCTTCTTCCTCGCGAAAGTAATCTGATCGTCGTCGAAATTTAAGGAAAACAGGATTCATCCCCTACTCTAATTCCCAAGCTTCTGCACTTCCTCCCCAGTTACAGTGTTTCGTTCCAAAATATTTTGAAGAGCGTAAGGGCTAATTAAGATCCTTGTCTCAGTCCTTTGCTAACCGAAAGGTTCAGTGATAGTAACTTCCCAACTTGAACACGACAAGTAATATCTGAATATAGATTTCTAACAGCTTTTACGTAAAATTTATGAATGTTCTGGTTATTCATTGCTTCCCACGTCCTAGAAAAAGGAACACACATAGGCTTCTGCAAGTCTACAAAAGGATTTGTACGCAACTTATGTGCCATTCTTTTGTCGCCACCTGTCTAATGCTGTAGATATTATCTTTACATGACATTCTCGCGCGGAAGCCACTTCTACTTCCTCAAAATATATCTTATTTCTAACCTTAACGCTTTTATCTTATTGTCTCGATATAGAACTGAGAATTGTGAAGTCTCGATATTTTGCGCAGTAATCCTTGCTTTCTTTTATAAATACGAGTATGTTTGCGATGAAACCTTCCTTAAGCTCGACAGAGATTTCATCTCTGCTAAGACAGAGATTAAATAACTACATAGGGACTTTAAAGTTCAAAGAAGCACCGATGGTGATAAAACAGCTAAGAAGAAGTGACAGAAGTAGTATAATCTTACAGCTGATAAGCCTAGATAGGTGTAAGATATGCTATTTAAAGAAGATCGATCCGAATTTCAAGATATATACTCCTTTGCAGGCAACGAACATAGCACAGAAATCCACGAGATAACAACAGCGGAGTACAGATTATAGTTAAACAGTTCAAAAATGGCAAAATAACAGGACCTAGAACTGTTTATGTGGAGATGTTGAAGACCGGGCCAAGCGTATTGTTTGAATCTAATGAAAAAGGTTAATAACAACCAAAATTCCGAACTCACCTCTTTAAGCGGCTTGCGGATGCACTGTTGACGTCGAGCAAGTCATCGACTTTACTGACTAGGGCAGCACTCACCCAGTGGGTCCCCAGTTTTGCAAGGCTTTTACGCGATTTTAGTACATACGAGGGATTGACATAAGGTTTTAAACATCACTTCCAAAAAATGAAGTAAGGGAATTAATTTTTGTTTTGTTTGCAGGTACATGTCTGCAGTCGTGGTACACATTGAAATCCTCGCGGCTAGTGTAATCAAATCGAAATGCTTCAGTCCTTGACAAAGCGACGTTCGTTCGATAATTCGTGTTCGGCAGCAGTGGAAATGTTGCAGCCGTGTCAGACCAATCCATATGGCTATAGAAATCATCTGGACTGGCTTGAAACGGCTGCAACATTTTCACTGCTACCGAACACGAATTGCCGCATGAACTCCGCTTTATCATTGGACTGCGGGATTTTGATACGGACCTGCAACAGCGGCTATTCAGCGTGTACCAGGGCTGCACACGCATACCTGCAAATAAATAAAATATTAATTCCCTCTTTTATTTTTTGGAGGTAACACTTAAACTTTATCACAACCCTTTGTACTCTGAGGGAACAAACGCCGCCCTAGTACGACCCGCTTCTCAAACGTTTTCGAGCAATCAACGTTCAAAGATTAATTAATGCTGTAGGACAGCTTCAGCCATCGAGCTTCGGGGTTAGCACAACGGGCCAAACATTTCCTGACGCTTTTGGAGAAGGCTAGTACATTATTGCACGCCAAGAGGAAAATATGGGATCGTACTTACTGCACTACTCTTCGCTCCCTGGCAATGCATCAGTTCACACCTCGAGTATTCGTACCAAAAATTATTCCTGTGTGGCCATTCTTTTTAAAAGTGAGCGATGTGTGTTTTCCGATATCAGTGTTAAAAAATCAGGATGGCGCTGCACTATATTGTTTACACATCTCTGCATTTCCATCGCCCCTGAGAAACTCTCACATGTTAATACTGTGAACAACGGATGAAGGGCAAGAGGTAGATCCCGGAAAGCGTTCCCCACTGTTGACTGTACGAGCATACGAGCATACGAACTAGGTACCCAGAGATGTGAGTGGCACCCAGCGCGTAGTCCTCGACGGCGAGTGTTCGATGTTTACCAGAGACAAGGGTACCTTCAGGAGTGCCCCAGGGAAGTGTGATAGGACCGTTATTGTTTCCTGTACAGATAAATGATACGGCGGACAAGGTGGGCAGCAGCCTGCGGTTGTTTATTGATGATGCTGTGGTGTACGACAAGGCGTCGAAGTTGAGTGACAGTAGGAGGATCAAGATGGTGTGATGAATGGCAGGTAGTTCTAACTGTAGCAAAATGTTAGTTAATGCGGACGAGTAGGAAGGACAAAGATGTAATGTTCGGTTATAGCATTAGCAGCCTCCTGCTTGACACAGTCACGTCGTTTAAATATCTGAACATAACGTTGCAAAGCGATATGAAATGGGATGAGCGTGTGAGGATTGTGAAAGGGCAGGCGAATAGTCGACTGCGGTGTGTTGGGAGAATTTAAGAAAAGTGTGATCCAGCTGTAAAAGAGACCGCACACAGCACGCTAGTGTAACATATTCTTGGGTACTGCTCGAACGTTTTGGATCCGCACTGTGTCGGCTTAAAGTGAGATATCGACGTAATTCAAAGGTGGGCTGCCAGATTTGTTACCGGTAGTTTCGATCAACACAAAAGTGTTACGGAATGCTTCGGGATCTCAAATGGGAATTCTTGGAGGGAAGCCGGCGCTTGTTTCGAGGAACACTACTGAGAAAATATAGAGAACCTGCATTTGAAGCTGACTGCAGTACAGTTCTGCTGCCGCCAACAGATATTTCGCCTAAGTATGACGAATTAGGGCTTATACGGAGGCATACAGGCTGTTTTCCCCTCGCTCTTTGGGAATGGAACAGCAAAGGAAATGACTTATAGTACGAGGGTCACTCCAAAAGAAATACACACAATTTTTTTTAAAAATCCATCTTTCATTCTACATGTTTGAAAGTTTTACAGTGTGTAGATACATCCTTTAGGAACAATATTTTCATTTCTCCACATAATTTCCATCCCTCTCAACTGTCTTACGCCATCTTGTAACCAGCGCCTGTATACCCGCACGGTAAAATTCTGGGCCAACCTGATGGAGCCACTGTTTGGCAGCGTGCACAAGGGAGTCATTATCTTCAAACTTGTTCCACGAAGACAGTCTTTCAGTTTCCGAAAGAGATGATAGTCACATGGAGCCAGGTCAGGACTATAAGGCGGGTGTTTCAGTGCTGTCCATCCGAGTTTTGTGATCGCTTACATGGTTTTTTGACTGTCATGTGGCCGTGCATTGTCGTGCAACAGCAAAACATCCTGCTTTTGCCGATGTGGTCGAACACGACTCAGTCGAGATGGAGGTTTCTTCAGTGTCGTCACATATGCATCAGAATGTATGGTGGTTCCACTTGGCACGATGTCCACAAGCAAGAGTCCTTCGGAATCGAAAAACACCGTAGCCAGGTGTGGTTTTGAATTTTTTTTCTTGGGTGAATTTGCATGATGCCACTCCATTGATTGCCTTTTGGTATCTGGTGAAAAATGATGGAGCCATGATTCATCACCTGTCACAATTCTTCCAAGAAATTCATCTCCACAATTCTCGTGCTGTTCCAAAAATTCGCTGCATACCGTTTTCCTTGTTTCTTTGTGAGCCACTGTCAGCATCCTGGGAACCCACCTGGCACAAATCTCTTTTAACGCCAACACTTCCAGTATTCTGTAAACACTTCCTTCCTCTATCCGAACGGAGCGTGACAATTCGTTCACTGTGATGCGTGTGTCAGAAGTCACCAATTCGTTAACTCTCTGCACATTGTCTGGAGTGTGTGCAGTACGAGGCCTGCCACTGTGAGGACAATCCTCAATATTGCTGTGCCCGCTTTCATCGCTTAACCTGCTTGCCCACCGACTAACTGTACTACGAGCGACAGCATACATCTTTTTCAACCTCTTGTGGATGTTTCCCACTGTCTCGTTTACACAGCACAGGAATTCTATGACAGCACCTTGCTTCTGACGAACGTCGAGTGTAGCAGCCATCTTGAAGACATGCTGCGACGGCGCCACTCACGGGAACAGGTTGAACTAAGTTTGAAAACAAGCGGGAAGGATGTATCTACACACTGTAAAACTTTCATACATGCAGAATGAAAACTGTATTTTTACAAAAATAGTGTGCATTTCTTTTGGAGTGATCCTCGTAGGACTGGGTACCTTCCACTACGGACCGTACGGTGGTTTGCGTAGTGTGTGTGCGCAGGTGTAGGTGTAGATGTCTTTACAGGAGGTTGCAAGGAAACTTGAAAGGAGCAGATGTCCATGCAACAAGTGCGTAGATGAGGATGTGTCAGATGAGGATCTTATAGATAGGGAATGGTTGTGGGACTTTTCCCCATGAAAAATAGATCGCTTAATCGACGACAGTATGCCATACCACGATCTTAGCAAGTGTCGGGTTAGAAGCTAGAGGCTGAGCGTTGCGCTAGGAAATGGCTGTCCGAGCGAGCCGCGGCGCCTCGGCTGCCTGCGTACGTAGCGGTGTCTGCCGCGGGCGGCGCGGTCAAGGCTCCGGGCCCGGCGGGTCCACGCCCGGCACAACCCGATCCCTCGGCGCTTCTTCCGCCACGGGCGGCATCCGAAGTTCATTCCGCTAAAAACGTTTATATTTTACGTAAAACGTGACAAAGTACAGCTGTCATCAAACCGAAGGTTGATTTGAACGCGACGGTGTTTTACTATGCATTATCCTGTAAGAGGTGGTAGGCTGTTGCCTTCAGCCGGCATTTGGACTGAGCTACGATTAAGGTGGGCTCCCAACCACAGTCCACGTTGTCGTTCCTCACAATAACAAATCATTGTCAGAGACGAAACAAGTGAAAAGTTGCAGGTAAAAATCCCAGGAATGACTGGTGATCGAACCTGATACTTTTAGGTCCCTATTGTAGCACTTCACAACTTTCTATTTAGTTTAAGGATTTTATTATTTCAGGCTAGGCATTCACTTTACTTCTTTACTCCTTTCACATGGAGACATGGCAGTAATTATTGTTTCCGCTTCTCGGCCTTTTTCTTATACGAGGTGTGTGATAAAGTATGAGACTGACAACACTACGAGCGATCTTGCGACACTGTGTTGTTCTGCTTGTGTAGACCGGTGTCTTTGTCCCTTCCAGGCTCTCAGAGTTTCAACTCCGTACAGCCATCGCGTGATTTTTGACAGCGCTATCAGTTCTGAGATTGTTAGAAATTGACTTTCAATAAGGAAACGAAACAAAGATAAAGCTATGATATTCAGTGTTGCAGAAAGTTGGAAAACAAAAACAAAGAAATAGAATTTGAAATGAAAAATTTCTCAGAAGAGCTAATGAAGCTAATGGGTTCTAATTGCGATACGCGAGGTAAAGGTTAAATGGACTGAACATATTATCAGAAGAAAAAAAACCTCGTTGACCCACTGAATAATTGAAGACAAATGAGGTTATTAAGATGTAAGTAGTAGACATGGAAAAAACAACAAATCACAAGCTACAGCTGTTTTCCTAGTATTCTGTGAAACAACAAATTACTTAATTATTATAATAGTCAAGGTACACTTTTAACTCGTGCTCCCTTGGAACTGATTCATGCCCACATTTGAATGTCTCACAATTACATTCTACACACAGCGCGCTTCGCTAGGCAGAATGCAGCGGCTCGTATGCAATCGAAACTGTAACCGCTATGGAAGCCGTGAGCGCCCTCTACAAGTTTGTCTTGTCGTCCCAGAAGCGAAGTACTAAAAACCTGTGAAAATATCAGTGAAAATGACCTCATTGTCGAAGATCCAGTAATTTGACGTGGCTACCGCTTTTAATTTTACAAAAACACTCTCAATGTCTGTGCATATTTTTGGACTACTTATGCGTATCTGCAGATTGTATGAGAACAGTTATTATTATCAGCACAAATGACATGAAATAATAATAATAATAATAATAACTGCCATTAATAATTATAAAGAGTATTAAGAATGACAATAACATTGATTACTTTAGTACGTTTGAAGCTGTGTTTATAGTCATCAGAAACGGAAGGGATGGTGAAGGAGGAGAAGATCGAAAAGACAGTGGCAATAACTGTTAAGAGAGAAAGGACTTTCACTAAAGGACTGTCTAGACAAGGGGGAGAGAAGGTGGCGGTGGAGAGGGGTTGACAAGAGTTAACTGCGTACAAGTACATGGAGGAGACAACAATTTTGATAGAAGAGGACCGTAAGGAAAATCGTTCTAAAGATGTGTTCGTGATATAGAAAATGATTTTGAGGAGATGAGTGTGTAACGTAGTGGTATAGAAATGCTTTCACTTTGTTGAAAGCGAGTATTTCTGCTGTGCTGTTTATTTGAAATCTACAGTGCCAAGAAATTCTGACACCTTTGATTACTTCGTAATTTACTCGATCTAAAATCGAAGTGTGCACTCAGTATTGCCAATATTTTTCTCAGCATAACGACTGTGAACACAGGTATGCAGGCTGCAACTATACATGCGTGGCAATGAGGGAAACATGTCGCTTGATCCGTGTATTATTATTTTCTTACTTTCATGTGGTTTTATAGAAATATTTAGTTTTCACGCTACTTTATTACTAGATAGATAACATAGGAAATGTGTGGCTCTGTGTCTCAGTAGCCTCGGGAAGTAAGTGGCGGGAAGTCTGTTTGAAGCGTTACCTGGTGGTGAGTAACCTGTACTTGCTGCTGGTGCCGTAGTGCGGCGACTAAAATGCCACGGGAACCGTAGGAAATCGAGGAATTTCTGTCAAATGCGAGGAGGAAAAATGCAAAGTCAGAAGTTTAGGTTTTTTTACACCCTTCCCATTACATAAGAGGTATGTTAGAAAAGTAACGAGACTGATTTTTTTATCTACCAAAGTTTTCATATTTTTCGAACAACAATATTGTCCCTTCAGAGTAGTTCCCTTCTGCAGCTATACCAGCGACGGAGTCGTTTTTCCCCGTCTTGGTAGCAGCGCTGAAAGGCTTGAACTAGTAGGGCCTTTGACATATGGGTCACATTCTTTCGAATGTTCTCCAGAGTTTTATAAGACATTTGTCAATTTTTACAAATGAAAAAAAGTCACAAGAACCCAGAGCAGGTGAATAGGGAGGCTGTGGAACAACAGGAATTCCCCTTTCAGGTCAAATACTGCGTTATAGAAGTGGCCGCTTGACATGTGGCGTTTTCATGGTACAGCACCCACTTGTCTGCTATGTTCGGTCTCACTCGTTTCACCCTTTCCCTGAGCCCTTGAAGGCTCCATTGAAGGACATCTTTGCAAAACACTCGGTTGACAGTCTGTCCTAGAGGCTCGATGCCCCTACTGGCAAAAAAAAAAAAAAAAAAAAAAAAACCATTGCTTTTGAAGGTCTCCCTGACCGAGGTTTACCTTGAACGTCTTCTCGGCATTACATAAATGATTTGTTCCTGTGAAAAATTTCTGCTCGTGATGAGGAATATTCCCCGTAGGCCTGTTTCAACTTTTGAAAGGTCGCACTCGCAGATTCCCCAAGTTTAACACAAAACTTTATGGCATAACGTTGCTGTAAATTTCAACATTTCACCTCTCTCTACACAAAATGGAGTCTGTTTCACGTAACATATTTACTCCCGCAGTACTGCCTGTCGAATCTCTGGAGCAGTTGTGAAGCGAATGCCACGAAGTGGTTCCTTCATCTTCGGAATCAAACCAAAGTCACAAGGACTTAAATCCAAGTAGTGTGTTGAATGGTACAGTACTTACCAGTCCCATCGACCGAACAGAGCAGCCACAGCTTGCGCTGTATGCGCCCGCGCATTGTCGTGCAAAATGGTGGGTGGGTTGCGCAGAAAGTGTCGCCGCTTCTTTCGCAAAGCTGGTGGCAGGTGATGCTCCAAAAACGAACAGTAATACTGTGCATTGACAGTCTGCCGTGGAGGAACGCAATGCGTTAGGCTAACACCATCACAAAAAATGGTTCAAATGGCTCTGAGCACTACGGGACTTAACATATGTGGTCATCAGTCCCCTAGAACTTAGTACTACTTAAACGTAACTAACCTAAGGACATAACACAACACCCAGTCATCACAAGGCAGAGAAAATCCCTGACCCCGCCGGGAATCGAACCCGGGAACCCCCGACAGTAATATAATTACGGGACATCACTGAGGGACATACTAATTTGGATAGGTGTTGAATTCCCGATAGCACTTAAAAAGACATCCAGCAAGGCTACGATGAGGAAATGATGCCACTGTGTGCAGACGCAGCCGCTAGTAGCTCATAGCGGAAACAGACTTACAGTTTCCTTGCTGTTTGCCGTTTCCTCTATGACTTACTAGCGGTTGCGTCTGCACACAATGGCATCATTTCCTCGTGGCAGCTGAGATAGATTTTTTTAAAAAAAGTACTATCAGCAGTTTAAAACCGGTCCAAATCAGTATGTCTCTCAGTGATGTCCCGTAATTATCTTACTGACGGCTCTTAAAACATCCACTGCAAGTGATATTGGTCAGTGATGACGTGTTGTTATGTAAGATCATTGACGAATCTTCCAACATCCATTGCATAATGTATTGGTTTTATGGCTTAATGTTATCCAGCCAAATTAACATGAAGATGCGATTCATCATCGCGAAACGTGCTGTACCTTGATCCCGCAATAAATGAGGATTATCAGGTAGAAGCGGAGATTTTACCAAAACTTTTTAAAAGATGTTTTAACTAATTGCATCTCGTTTGATGCCTTACCGCACTTACTTTTGTACACGTATTTCATTGAAAATATCTACACAACAGTGCAAATATCGAAGGTATGAGCTTTAGGTCTTGTTTGGAAACAAACTTGTTGCATTCACTCATGATCATTGCTCTTGACGAAACTAATGCGCCCTTTGTTCTTCTCCCTCAAGTTTCCATTCAGTACTGCTCGGTTCTGTGTCTGGTTTGTTTCATTGTGTTGTAGAAATTGGTGATTGCACAATTCAGGCTCTTTTAGTTATGTGATGAACTACATCTACATGGTTACTCTGCAAATCACATTTAAGTGCCAGGCACAGGGTTCATCGAACCACCTTCACAATTCTCTATTATTCCAGTCTCGTATAGCGAGCGGAAAGAATGAACACCTATATCTTTCCGTACGAGGTCTGATTTCCCGTATTTTATTTTGAGGATCGTTCCTCCCTATGTAGGTCGGTGTCAACAAAATATTTTCGCATTCGGAGGAGAAAGCTGGTGACTGGAATTTCGTGAGAAGATTCCGTCGCAACGAAAAACGCCTTTCTTTTAATGATGTCCAGCCCAAATCCTGAAATATTTCTGTGACACTCTCTCCCATATTTAGCGATAATACAAAACATGCTGCCTTTCTTTGAACTTTTTCGATGTACTCAGTGATTCCTATCTGGTAAGGCTCCCACACCGCGCAGCAGTACTCTAAAAGAGGACGGACAAGCGTAGTGTAGGCAGTCTCCTTAGTAGATCTGCAAACAACCGAAGACGGCTGCTCACATTGTCTCCTAAATCCTTAATATAGGTAAGTAACAGCAAAGGGCCTATAACACTACCTTGGGGAACGCCAGAAATCACTTCTGTTTTACTCGATGACTTCCCGTCAATTACTACGAACTGTGACGTCTGTGACAGGAAATCACAAATCCAGTCACATAACTGAGACGATATTCCATAAGCACGCAGTTTGACTACGAGCCGCTTGTGTGGTACAGTTTCAAAAGCCTTCCGGAAATCCAGAAATACGGAATCGATCTGAAATCCCTTGTAAATAGCACTCAGCACTTCATGTGAATAAAGAGCTAGTTGTGTTTCACAAGAACGATGTTTTCTAAACCCACGTTGATTGTGTGTGGATAGACAGTTTTCTTCGAGGTAATTCATAGTGTCTGAACACAATATATGTTCTAAAATCCTGCTGCATATCGACGTTAACGATATGGGCCTGTAATTTAGTCGATTACTCCTACTACCTTTCTTGAATATTGGTGTGACCTGTGCAACTTTGCAGCTTTGGGTACGGATCTTTCGTCGAGCGAACGGTTGTATATGATTGTTAAGTATGGAGCTAATGCACCAGCATACTCCGAAAGGAACCTAATTGGCATACAGTCTGGACCAGAAGACTTGCTTTTACTGATTTAAGTTGCTTCACTACTCCGAGGATATTTACTTCTACGTTACTCATGTTGGCAGCAGTTCTCGATTCGAATTCTGAAATATTTAATTCGTCTTCTTTTGTGAAGGCATTTCGGAAGGCTGTGTTTAGTAACTCTGCTTTGGCAGCACTGTCTTCGATAGTATCTCCATTGTTATCGTGCAGAGAAGGCATTGATTGTTTCTTGCCGCTAACATACTTCACATACGACCAGATTTTCACAAATGCAAAGGTAACTGGGATATCACACTGAATAAATCATAATTATACCGTTACTCTGTCGTCAACCGGCGAGGACGTCGTGTCACTTGCACTAAATTACTCAGATGCCTATACAGCCCCCGAAACTTTGTCGGGGGAGTTCGGTTCCATCCTGTATAACATCAGGCGAATTCCTGACATTATTCCTCAGCAGAGGCACGCGTAAAGCGCCGTTCGGAATGACGAGCTGTCTTAGGCGAGCAGTCTGGAGTCGTCGCCAAGGCAGCAGAAGCGGGAAGCGGCGCGGCTGCGTAATGACCAATACATATTATATATGGCAATCAGCACGCGGCCATCCGTCATAGCGCAGCCGGCCGGGATCAATAGATTAGCCTGGCCAATAGCGCCGGCCGGCCGTGGGCCATTGTTTCGCAACACAATCGCCGCAGAGTTATGCCCACACGCCAGCGCCGCTGCCGCGCGCGCATACGTTAGCCGCCGGCCCAGGTGAGCTATGCGCGTTTTTCTCCGCGCCGAGGCGGACGGAGCGTTGTGCGTTTCCGCGAAGTACACTTGCGGACAACAGGCGCAGAGAGCCGTCAGCTACATTGTGTAAGTCGAGACACACTGCTGTTTTGTCACGAATGCCAGTAATACGTGTACGTATTTCCGTCGTCAAGACAGCAGACGAATAGTTCATAGTTACTAACTCAGCTCTACTGTAGCTGATAAAGGAGTCGTGTACTCAGTGGCAGCACGAAGTACACAACGAAGTGCTTATGGGAAAGAAATACCCGGGAGAGTATTCCATTGGCGATATGCGGCTGACGTCATTCATGTACGCTGACGGGAAAGAAACCGCGACACCAAGAAGGAGCTGTGCGACATAAACGAAATTCGGTAGACGTGTTTGTACATTACTGGCCATTAAAATTGCTACACCACGAAGATGACGTGCTACAGACGCGAAATTTAACCGACAGGAAGAAGATGCTGTGATATGCAAATGATTAGCTTTTCAGAGCATTCACACAAGGTTGGCGCCGGTGGCGACACCTACAACGCGCTGACATGAGGGAAGTTTCCAACCGATTTCTCATACACGAACAGCAGTTGACCGGCATTGCCTGGTGAAACGTTGTTGTGATGTCTCCTGTAAGGAGAAGAAATGCGTGCCATCACGTTTCAGACTTTAATAAAGGTCGGATTGTAGCCTATCGCCATTGCGGTTTATCGTATCGCGACATTGCTGCTCGCGTTGGTCGAGATCCAGTGACTGTTAGCACAATATGGAATCGGTGGGTTCAGGAGGGTAATACGGAACGCCGTGCTGGATCCCAACGGCCTCGTATTACTAGCAGTCGAGATGACAGGCATCATATCTTCATGGCTGTAACGGATCGTGCAGCCACGTCTCGATCCCTGAGTCAACAGATGGGGGCGTTTGCAAGACAACAACCATCTGCACGAAAAGTTCGACGACGTTTGCAGCAGCATGGACTATCAGCTCGGAGAACATGGCTGCGGCTACCCTTGACGCTGCATCACGGACAGGAGCGCCTGCGATAGTGTACTCAACAACGAATCTGCGTGCACGAATGGCAAGTCGTAATTTTTTCGGATGAATCCAGATTCTGCTTACAGCATCATGATGGCCGCATCCGTGTTTGGTGACATCGCGGTGAACGCACATTGGAAGCGCGTATTCGTCATCGCTATACTGGCGTAGCACGCGGCGTGATGGTATGATGTGCCATTGGTTACACGTCTCGGTCACCTCTTGTTCGCATTGACGGCACTTTGAACAGTGGACCTTACATTTCTGATGCGTTACGACCCGTGGCTCTACCCTTCAAAATGGTTCAAATGGCTCTTAGCACTATGGGACTTAACTTCTAAGGTCTTCAGTGCCCTAGAACTTAGAACTACTTAAACCTAACTAACCTAAGGACATCACACACGTCCATGCCCGAGGCAGGATTCGAACCTGCAACCTTAGCGGTCGCGCGGTTCCAAACTGTAGCGCCTAGAAACGCTTGGCCACCCCGGCCGGCCCTCTACCCTTCATTCGATCCCTGCGAAACCCTACATTTCAGCAGGATAATGCACAACCGCATGTCGCAGGTCCTGTACGGGCCTTTCTGGATACAGAAAATGTTCGACTGCTGCCCCGGCTAGTACATTCTCCAGATCTCTCACCAATTGAAAACGTCTGGTCAAGGGTGTACGAGCAACTGGCTCGTCACAATACGCCAGTCACTACTCTTGATGAACTGTGGTATCGTGTTGAAGCTGCATGGGCAGCTGTACCTGTACACGCCATCCAAGCTCTGTTTGACTCAATGCCCAGGCGTATCAAGGCCGTTATTATGGCCAGAGGTGGTTGTTCTGGGTACTGATTTCTTAGGATCCATGCACACAAATTGCGTGAAAATGTAATCACATGTCAGTTCTAGTATAATATATTTGTCCAATGAATACCCGTTTACCATCTGCATTTCTTCTTAGTGTAGCAATTTTAATGGCCAGTAGTGTACACCTGAATGATGATGTATATTCAAACTTCACTCCAGTGGGAAAAGAGTGGCCACTATGTTTGCTTTAAGTACGTACTTTAACGGTTGTGAGCGTTAGTTACCTTTGAGGGTGGACGTGGTGTGTTGACGTTAGTCAGGAATGCCTTTAAGGTGACAGAGATGTCATTATCAACACCTTGGGATTGAACAAGGACGTTTAATAGGGCAACGAGAAGCTGCAAGTTCCTTCCGCGGTACTACAGAAAGACTCAGCCACTGTGGATAACTGCTGGCAGTGATTTTCATAGACTAACACCAGACGGCCAATTGCACTACGTAGAGGGAAGGCCATCGTGTTCGGCGTATGGCTCTGGCGCTTCGTATTGCATCTGTAGCAGCAATTCAAGCAGCAGTTGGCACCACAGTGACACAACAGAGTGTTACAGATCGGTTGCTTCAGGGATAGATCCGACTCAGACGTCCTGTAGCGTGCATTCCGTTGACCCATTTGCGACTCCAGTGGTGTCAAGCGAGAGCTCACTTGCGGGCAAGATGGACGTATCTTGTGTTTTATGATGAAATCACGGCCTCTGTGCCGGTGATGGCCATGATTTCGTCATGAGGAGGTCAGGTGAGGGCCTGCAAACAATCTGTCTGCGTGCTAGACGCGTTGGACCTACACCTGGAGTTACGATCTGGGGTGCTGTTTCGTATGAAAGCAGGAGCACTCTTGTGGTTGTCCCACCTACCCTGTCTACAGATTACTACGTCAGCCTGGTGATTCGGCCCGTTCTGCTGCCGTTCTTGAGCAGCATTCCATGCTCTAGAGAATCGACATGTTGCCCTGGCCAGCTCGGTCACCAGATCCGTCTCCAGTCGAGCGCTTATGAGATATTATCGGACGACAACTCCAGCGTCATCCACAAACAGCATTAACCGTCCCTGTATTGATCGACCATGTGCAAAAGGCATGGAACTCCATCCCACAAACTGACATACGGCACCTGTACAGCACAATTAATGCACGTTTGCGTGCTTGCATTCAACGTTCTGGCGATTACACCGCTTATTAATGCACCAGCATTTCACATTTGCAATGGCTTATCTCGCGCTTAGATTAACCTGTGATCTTACAATGTTAATCCCTTAAATATGTTACCTAGACAAATGTATTCCCGAAATTTCATTACTCTACATTAATTTTCATCGGTTTTCCAATTTTTTTCATCAGTATAGATTTAACATTTAGGCCAGCTTATTAAGCTGGGCGAAAGATAAAAAATCTGTTGTAGGAGCGGTAAACGGGTGACGCGAAATTGAGTGTGCTGTATTTCTAATAAAGGATTACCAGTACGAATAGCTTATCAAGCAGTGCGCTGGCTTGGGAGCCATGGAGGCGATGCGTTGGATTAATTTACCGTTGATCTGGAAGCCTGGAAGAGATTTTTGGGTGGTTTTCTGCGCTCCCGAACTTCTGCCCCAGAATACGATAAACAGACGACTTACACGGTTCGCTTATGGGTTAAATGACGACTAAGGCGACACGAAGGACGTCCGCCCACGTAGAAAAATAAAACAAATTGAAAAAAAATGTCAAATTATGAAATTATCGGGCCTCATACGCCGAGATAAACGCTACGAAAGAGAGAGTAAATGATAAATCAGTTATGAGTCACTGTTGTTCTTCAGGAATTGTCATAAATTTTGAGACAAAACCGCCACTTTGTGGTAATTTCCCTCCGTCTCACATGCATGATCACCATAAAAACCGAGGCGGTATAAAATAAAATATATTTTCAACAGCGAAATTAAATCTCTGGTAAAAATGTAGGTGTGTAATGTAATAAATACTCCACATGATGGATGATTTTCGGCAAAAAGGTGAGAAAGATTTGTTGTGAAGTCGACATTTATTACTTCGAGTCTGTGTTCATGAACATGTAAGTAAATGCGCTAAATTTCAGATGTATCGTTACAGCGCGGAAGGACTGTAACAAATATCTGAAAAGGCCGTGCGCAGAATCACGCTTTGGGGAAGGGAGGGACGGGGGTTGTCATGGTGCTCGGCTCCTACTTGAGCTAGATCATGGGGGAAAAGTTTTTGGCTTAGCCCGGACCGGCGGTCATTTTTATAGCCATCCTAATATCTTTCTTATTGTAGGCGTGTTAAAGTATATTAAGCAAGGTTTGAGCGACGAACCGGAGCTGGCGCCCAGGCAAATTGTGTGAATTGATTAATTCGTTTTTCGAACGATTTTAATTGGGTTGAAATTAGCACTTAGCTAATGGCACCATTTGTATCTACATCGCTCGGATTTTACGTAAGGAAACAATCTGCCTCAAATAACTCCTGACTAGACCGAGGCTCATGGTTCACATTTGGTCCACCTCTGTATCGGACCTTCGTGTAAGATAGGTTTTAATCGTTCGACAAAATCTTGCTTCGTTTGGATATCACATTCAAAAAACACGTTGTTTAACAGCACGCCACTTTTATACATTAAACTTATGCGAATCGTTTCAAACTTCGCACGAAGATAGATTAATGGATAAAGTCAAAACTAAATTTTTACCTAATAATTTTCATCTGTTGTCGAGATACGATGGCTTAAAGTCGAGCTGAATGTAGCACGTAAACTACATTCTTACGTGAACTGAATGCGCGGAAGCGATTTAAAGTTATTCAAGTAAACAAAATACGCATTCTTACGATAAAATTGAAAACTTGCTTTCAAAACTCTAGCTTCATTAGGATTTTACGTGAAAAATATACGTATTTTCTGATTATTTTTTTATGCTTTCCACTTCTATGTTTCAGACTTTTGCAAATCGGTTAAAACTTTTTTATAAAGTTGGCCAAATACATATAACTAATGGTCGTCCTATTGTTTTGCGAAAGCTTTATCCGTTACCATGATATAAGCAACATGCTTCAACATACAGTAAAAAATCCTATATCGGATCAGTCGTAAAGATATTTGAACGGTGCGAAAATTGGCAGTTGACCCTAAATAATGAAAACTTCGGTTACACGATAAATCAGTCTAATCTTAAAGCCGTAAATTCAACTAAATACCTAGGTATTACTATTACGAGCAACTTAAATTGGAAGGAACGCAAAGAAAATGTTATAGGGAAGGCTAACCTAAGACTGCGTTTTATTGGCAGGACACTTGGAAAATGTAACAGATCTACTAAGGAGACTGTCCGTTCACTTTTCGAATATTGCTGCGCGGTGTGGGATCCTTAGCAGATAGGACTGATGGAGTACATCGAAAAAGTTCAAAGAAGGGAAGCACGTTTTGTATTATCGCGAAATATGGGAGAGAGTGTCACAGAAATGATGCACGATTTGGGCTGGACATCATTAAAAGAAAGGCGTTTTACGCTGCGACGGAATCTTCTCACGAAATTCCAATCACCAACTTTCTCCTTCGAATGCGAAAATATTTTGTTAACACCGACCTACATAGGGAGAAACGACCACCGCGATAAAATAAGGGAAATCAGAGCTCCTACGGATAGATATAGATGTTCGTTCTTTCCGCTCGCTGTACGAGATTGGAATAATAGAGAATTGTGAAGGTGGTTCGATGAACCCTGTGCCAGGCACTTAAATGTGATTTCCAGAGTATCCATGTAAATGTAGATGAGTCGTCGCCTGAGTCAACAAAAAAATACTTCGGTTGCCAAGCTATGGCGGTCTAACGTCAGAGTTATGGTAGGTCAGAGTTATGCTAGAATCAGAATGAAAACTGCTCCTATCGTAGCACAAAAAACGCAAGTATGTCCTGGGCAGAGTTAGGGCTTTTCGACTTATTTGGCAGCTTCAGTGACATTTAAATCAAAACATCATGGCATATTTGCGCATTTTTACTTGGCAGTGGTTGTATCTTTGTTATGTAATGCATCGTCTCAAGCAAAGTGACATGATACACAGTTACACGTCGCATACCATGACATATGCCATCATGTCATCCAATATGGCATTTGCCATGTCGCGGCATTAAAAGCACGCATCCCTATTCTGGGATACTTCCTGTTATAAATGCAACCCCACTCTCTGGTACTTCCCATTGTAGATGCGTCCTGCTCTCTAGAAGCACACAGATTTCTGTCAGGTGGGTCTAAGAGAGCTCACTGTGCTGAGAAAGTAGGATTAACTCGTAAAAAAGTGTGTATGTGTTAGGAAGTCTTGATTTAAATTCCTTGAAGCTGCCGAGTAAGTCGAAAAGCTTCTTTTACATCCCTAGCTCTGCACAGGACGTAGTCGCCTTTTTTGTTACGGTGCGAGCATTTTTCATTCAGGTAGAATTGAATACGTAAATGGAAAGAAAATTGTCACCCAAGGATAGAATCTACATCTACATACATTCTCCGCAATCCACCATACGGTGCGTGGCGGAGGGTACCTCGTACCACAACTAGCATCTTCTCTCCCTGTTCCACTCCTAAAAAGAACGAGGGAAAAAAGACTGCCTATATGCCTCTGTACGAGCCCTAATCTCTCTTATCTTTGTGGTCTTTCTGCGAAATGTAAGTTGGCGGCATTAAAATTGTACTGCAGTCAGCCTCAAATGCTGGTTCTCTAAATTTCCTCAGTAGCGATTCACGAAAAGAGCGCCTCCTTTCCTCCAGAGACTCCCACCCGAGTCCCTGAAGCATTTCCGTAACACTCGCGTGATGATCAAATCTACCAGTAACAAATCTAGTAGCCCACCTCTGAATTGCTTCTATGTCCTCCCGACCTGATAGGGATCCCAAACGCTCGAGCAGTACTCAAGAATAGTCGTATTACTGTTTTACAAGCGGTCTCCTTTACAGATGAACCACATCTTCCCAAATTTATACCAATGAACCGAAGACGACTATCTGCCTTCCCCACGACTGCCATTACATGCTTGTCCCACTTCATATCGCTCTGCAATGTTACGCCCAAATATTTAATCGACGTGACTGTGTCAAGTGCTACACTACTAATGGAGTATTTAAACATTACAAACATTACACGATTCTTTTTCCTATTCATCTGCATTAATTTACATTTATCTATATTTAGAGTTAGCTGCCATTCTTTACACCAATCACAAATCCCGTCCAAGTCATCTTGTATCCTCCTACATTCACTCAACGACGACACCTTCCCGTACACCACAGGATCATCAGCAAACAGCCGCACATTGCTATCCACCCTATCCAAAAGATCATTTATATAGATAGAAAACAACAGCGGACCTCCCACACTTCCCTGGGGCACTCCAGATGATACCCTCACCTCCGATGAACACTCACCATCGAGGACAACGTACTGGGTTCTATTACTTAAGAAGTCTTCGAGCCACTCACATACTTGGGAACCAATCCCGTATGCTCGTACCTTAGTTAGGAGTCTGCAGTGGGGCACCGAGTCAAACGCTTTCCGGAAGTCAAGGAATATGGCATCCGTCTGATACCCTTCATCCATGGTTCGCAAGATGTCATGTGAAAAAAGGGCGAGTTGCGTTTCGCAGGAGCGATGCTTTCTAAAGTCGTGCTGATGCATGGACAGCAACTTCTCTGTCTCAAGGAAATTCATTACATTTGAACTGAGAATATGTTAGAGAATCCTGCAGCAAACCGATGTTAAGGATATTGGTCTGTAATTTTGAGGATCCGTCCTTCTACCCTTCTTATATACAGGCGTCACCTGCTCTTTTTTCCAGTCGCTCGGGACTTTACGTTGGGCAAGAGATTCGCGATAAATGCAAGCTAAGTAAGGAGCCAATGCAGTAGAGTACTCTCTGTAAAACCGAATTGGAATGCCATCAGGACCTGGCCTTTTATTTATTTTCAACCAATTCAGCTGCTTCACAACCCCAGGGATGTCTATCACTATGCCCTTATTACGGGAATCTGTACGAGACTCAAACGGCGGTATGTTTGTACGATCCTCCTGCGTGAAAGATTTCTCAAATGCTAAATTTAAAATTACAGCTTTCGTTTTGCTGTAAATATGCTCTTGTCTTTGTATGGTAAATGAGTTTTTTGATAAGCTTTGAAAGAGAAATACGTTTTCTTTGCTATTGGTTCTTAGAAAGTGTTCATCTAGCAATTATATAAGTATTTCGTTTGCACTACAAGAGGGGAAAGGAAAGTTTAAAAATGTGTGTGTAAATGTCTCGTAATTTTTCATGGAAATTATTGCTGTCACCGTCCTCATCGTGTGCCGCCAAGGGCTGTGCGAGACCCATGAAAATCTGGTAGCTTTTAAGATGTATTGCTTTCAGAGGGCGCTCTTCGCTGTGCCGTCAGTTTCGTGTTGCGGAGAGAGCGACCCAAGTTTCGTCCGTCTCTTCACGCTAAGTGTTCCATCGCATGTCTCGCAATCATTTGTCACCCTGTCGCAAGTCATTTGTGAGCAAATGACCCAACTTCCGGGGATGCTCGCGCCTAGTTCCCGTGTAGAAAATTCCGACCTTCCGCATCAGGCAGTCGCGCTGCCCGTCACACGGTAATTACCCGTAATAACTGAGCTCGGCTCTCCGGCAAACTTGAGCGGATCGAAGCAGAGACAAAGGCGTCCTAGCGCAGGAGGTGTTATTAGAGAGTTTGGTATTAAATGGAGCGATGCAATAGGAACATCGGGTGAAGTTTAGCGCCATCTTTAGGTCTGCTGGCGATAAGAACTACGAGCAGCTGGTCAGGTCGCTGGATGCTAATTTAGGCCACCAGGTAACCGCTTAGTTGCCTTGTCCGCACGCATGGACCCCAAACGAACACGTAGTGCAACATTACAGGATGAAGTGCATCTGATACTTTTCGTAATTCTCATATTGTAGTCGGTGTGTGTATAAGAGTCAGATAAGAAACAAAAATTTTTTGATCCATTAGCCTCCTATCAGTAACACATTCATTAGAATTATCACCAACAGTAAGAAAAAAAATTAGATTTTAATCAAACAAAAGATTATGCAGAATTTAATAGCTTATACGACAAAACGGACTATTTACAAGCCTTGGGCGAAAATGGAAAAAGGAATTAGGGGAGTGTCTGGGATTAACAGGTTTTAGGAAAGTTCTGAACTCAGTTCCAACAACATCTGTCTTTTGAGAACAGGGCTTAGGCTCACCCTACGTTGGTCTGCTGACGACTGTATTCATTGCATCGCTCCTACACCTTCAGAATAATGTAACATTCATCTTTATCCGTAGGTGAGTGGTCAGTACAGCTTACTGTCATGTGGAGAACCACGGTTCGATTCTCGGTACTACCATGAATTTTTCCTTGATGGAAGGTCTGGAAAGGGGTGCGCTCAGCCTCCTGATGCCAACTGAGGAACTACTTGACAGAGTAGTAGCGCCTCCAGGTCACGAAAACTGACAACGACTGGCAGAGCGATGCACTGAATCTTCGCCCCTCCATACGGAATCGAGTGACGCCATTGGCGGAGGATGACGCGGTGGTCGGTCGGTGCCGATGCACCTGCCAGTGCCTGTGGAGGGTGTTCAAGGCTTTAAGTGGGAAATTCAGAACTAAAAGAAGACTCAGGCAAGAAAATACTATATCACCAAACTGTATCTTAGCAGTTGAAGAGGAAGTTCTTTGATCCTTCAAGATCGAAAAATATAGAGGCAATACGTGTCAATGGAAGATATCTGAACTACCCTCGTTCGTTTTGCTAATACGTTGTACTGTTACCCTCTGGGGCGTACCAACTTCAAAAACAAGTGGAAGAACGGGAAAAAGCGCAGCTGTAAATGGGTCTGTAGACCAGTTATGAGAAGACAAAATGATGTGTGATCATCACTTCGAAAGTAAATTAGTGCAAATGAACAATGAAGTCATAGAATTACTAGATGAGCTATTGTATTAAGTGCAGTTGAAGGCAACGAAAGTGTGACAATCGTATGAGACGATTTCGATAAACTAAATAGATTTTTCATAGCTAAACTTACAATGAGTGTGAAACGATAAATTTACGACCAGCGTGTATCCCTCTTTTGAGACATAGACTTTTAGTATGAAAACCATTCGAAAACAAAGTGTTGCTTATTGGGAAATGGACAAATGTATGTTGGGAATTAATAGGAGTGATATAAAAACAAACTGGGAACAAAATTATGTAGTAGATGTGATTAAGACTATAATGAAACGGAAATGGAGCTGGATGGGGCTAATGAACGGTAGATCCTTGCTGGATTCCAAGAAAAAGGGAAAGACCAAGACACGACCTAATGGAAAGTGGGTAGGTGACATACGGAAACATCCATGGGTGCAGTTGAAGACTGCAGTGTGCTGTATAGTCTTACAGAAGGTCTGTCTCTGTCAGTGGATGTAAAGTGGGTGCTGCTAGTGATATTTGTGAATCGACGTTTTCTGAAACCAACGTGATTATCATATCCATTAGTAAGTTACACAGGTGTGTAAGCAATACCAGAATTCTACTTTAAAATTTAGATCGTATCGTCTTTTCTAGTGCTCCATGTGGATGGGTGAATCGTTGTTCTAGTCGGTAGGGAAGGTAATTTACCTTCGATAGAACAGTGCGCTGTGCTAGTTCGGCTATATTCGTAAACAGCCATTTTTGTTGTTACTGTTTTGTTGCATCTCTAAATAATTTTCATTTATGTAACAGCAAGTGATTTTGTATTATTCCTTATTAAATTTGCAATACAGTAGAGCGAAGAACAGTTTACGCTTCTCTTGGGGTGCCCTTTCCTCCAAATAACATTTTCACTCATTGAGGATGCAGCAGCCATTCGGCAAGTACTGTGAACGAAATGCTTCTACTGTGATATGTTTTGGAGCAGTTTAGAAGAAATCTGAAAAAAAACGAAACAAAATGAACCATTGTGTTATTCGAGGCACATTCAAACAGGCAAGGAGTGACTATCACTCTTGTAAGCATTCTCGATCCATTCTTGCCAGTGTGCTAGGACAGTCATTTGAATTCTTCCGTAAATAGAATACAGGCCGCTTGCGTTTGCCTTGTACTGAAGGACAAAATTAATGCAGGTGACGGTGCTGCTCTGGTGAGGCTCGTCTTTTGGTGATTTGGTGTGAGCGACGCAGCCCCTGACTCGGCGTCCTCTTCCCAGATGCTGACTCATAAAAGCAGCAACCCTCGTCCGGCCCTTCCTCTCATAAAAGCCCTACCTCCCGTCCCCTCCCCCACGCTGTCTTAGCTCGAAGGGAGGGAATTGACAAAAAATTCCTCTAACCGGAGTTTACGGTCGGCGGCGGAACTTCTTGGACCACCTGCGCATACCATCGTTTATAGCTCTTTCACCCCTTCGCTTAGTTATACTCCGATCCCAGTGCCATCTACAACACACCGTGGGCTCTAACGATCATTCTTTGTTGTGGAAAATATTCGTCCAAGGTCAATCACATTACCTTCTCATTCCACTTTGATACCTTGAACGAGCAAGCAAGTGAAGTACTCGTAACTCGATTAAAAAATATTGCCAATGATGTTATAGCAGGCATTAACAGCATCCAGGTGTGTGCAGGTCATTTCACAGCAAAGCTTTCAGAACTTTTCATCATAAAAACGGGAGTGAACTCACATTTTGATTGTGAGAATACGACGATATTCCAGGAGTAAATTGCGATGTGCTGAAGAGGAAGCACGAACGGTGTTAAGATTTACTGTACGTTTACTGTTCTTGCTGGTATGTGCTTTGCGTTGCTTTTCTACACAACTGTCTTCATCGTTGACGTACTTATTTTTATTTATCCTGACAAGATTAGAGTAATCGTGTCCTCTATTAACCTAACCAGACATTCTATATGTGTTACATTATGTTCATAACGTCACACATATCATAACACTGCACATCGTTGGATCTATTGTCAAATGTGTGGTATTTTAAAAAGTTTTAAGACATGGCTGTACAGTAGAGAGCTACTACTTTTAAATGGCGTCTTTTTAAATGGTGATTAAGTGGGTGACACACACATGTACTAAACAGAGTCAACGACTCCAGGCTACGTATAGGTAATATGTGGTTTTACGTACAATACCTTCTGAAGAAGATAGTTTTAAAATAATCGAAAGCAAGGTCAAGGTTTAATAAACCTGTATGTTGCAACTGGTTGGCCGTTTTTTCCACTCCATTAAAGACTTATTTACTATTGGAGACAACTGTTAGAAATAACTCAACTCAAATAGTGGAAAACAATGGTATATATAGCAGAAAAGCAGAGTTTATATTAATTCATGTAAAGTAGAAAAACGAAAATCGTTTGCAGTCAGATTTAAAAAAAGGCAGATAGACAGGAATCAGATATAACACAAGTCAAGAAGAAAGGGCGTGACTGAATGAAGAAAACGAAAACAGAAAGAAGCATAACTGGGAGAAGATGGAAGCATTTCCTTTATTGATCGGGAGAAACTGCCTATATGTGTCAATCTTTTGGGTAAAGTTAGGGGGCTGGCAAAAGACAGTGCTTCAACTTTTTCACATGAGCAACAGGGCGTTGAAATGTGCGCGGAATGAGGGATAGCTTGTCCCATAGGTGGACAGCACAAACAGAGAAACATTTTGCGAAGTTTATTTTTCATTTTTTTATGGATTGGCACAGCTAGGAAGTAGATAAGTGACCTTTGTGTTGCGATTATGATGAGACGTACTTAATGTATGACGTACTGTGCTAGGGAGCTTGCACACTGACCTAATGAGCCAGAGACAGCGAATGTCTGCGCTCATCCATCCTAACTAGGGGTACAAAGTAAGGACATGGTCAAACAGACGGGTGTTGCAGATGTAATACACACAGTATTTATGGTTAGTTTTAACTTACAGGCCCTACATCTACATGTGCATACAAACTCCGGAAGTCACCGCACGATGCATGGCGGAGGGTATCACGTACCACTGTAACACGTACCACTCACTACCAGTCATTTCCTTTCCTGTTCCGCTCGTACACAGAGCGAGCGAAAATCTACTTCCTAAAAGCCTCCGGACGAGCCCTAATTTCTCGCATTTTATCCTCGTGGTCCTTACGGGAAATATTCGTTGGCTGTGGTAGAATTGTTCTGCAGTCGGTCTCAAATACAGGTTCTCCTAATTTCCGCAATAGTGCCCCGTGAAATGAGCGATGTCTACCCTCAAGGGATTCCGACTGGAGACCACGAACCATCTCCGAAACACGAATACTTGGCATGCTGGTCGAACCTATCGGTAACGTATCTGGCAGCACGTCTCTGAAGAGACTCGCTGTCTTCCTTTTCGGCGGACCAGCTGTGGTAACTTCTCCTTGTAGGAACTTGCTGCCTATGGTGACAACATTTGCATGCAAACTTGTTGTCAAGATTCTAGACATCGAAATGAAAATGTTGTCTCGTGAAATGTACATTCATTCCATGCGACGCGTCGCGTCTTTTCAGCAGTCTTTCTGTTACATCTGAAAGTCACGCACTTCGGTCTTCTTTGTGAAATTCTCACACCCCACGGTGATGAACATTCGCTCCCATCCAGTTACTTCTGACCACTAGCAGCGTCATCCCCGTAAACCTCACAGATTTGTGAGAATGTCTATTGCTGTCATATTTCTCGCATTCGAAAAATAAGTTTGAGTCATAAAGCAAGAGTGAAATCACGTCAGATTTGTTCGTGTTTGCAAACATGTACACAGAACTAAACTCAAATGTTGTGTCTCAACAATCAAATCAATAGTTCATTACATGGTGCAAACAGATAATACAAAGTACATCGTGTATGCAAACATGTACACAGAACTAAACTCAAATGTTGTGCCTCAACAATCAAATCAATAGTTCATTACATGGTGCAAACAGAAAATACAAAGTACATAGTATTGTCAGTGTCATTAGAAGAATGTTGTTTATAGATGATTTATCCTTTTCATCATTCAATACTTCTTTTTTGGGAATTCACCGTTCCTGGAGCCGATCACTGTAGCACCAAAACACACGCTTTCGACTTCATACAATCTCGATTTATGTTTGATTTGCTCATCTCCACTACTCAGGAAGACGATCCACAATGAAAGTTGAAGACAGTTCGTTCCGAATAGGTATTTATTGTTAGAAACATTTTACTCTCGTTATTAGCGGAGCAAAGCATTAATCTTGTCTCTCTTGCCAATCATATACCTGTTCTGATCAGTGCTCCAGCGAGTGAAACTATAATATAGTTAAAGATTTACTTTACCTACTCATGGAATCATAATATAAGCTCTGGTTTAGATCTATTTCCGGAGGTTTCTCAGGGAGGTAGAACGCCATTATTAGGATAATGTGATGAAAATTATGTGGCACTGATGTTAAGGAATGCACAAAAATGGAATATTTTGAAGCACGAAGCTTGTACTGGAATTCTGGACAAGAAAGGAAACACGAATCTAAAGTAAACTTGCTCATTAAACTATTTTCTACTTTACTTAAGAGATATCAGTAACACGTAAAACAGCAACTTCTCCTTGGTCATGTGCTTGAAAAACGCACGTTTCGAATACTTGTCCTGTGTTTTACACGGTGAGCCTCGTCGCTATATCGTATTGATGGCCCTCGTGGTTTCAAGCCGATAATTAAAGCTAGTTTTCTTCGTAAACCATACTCTTTTGTTGTCTGTAGATGCGTCTGAATGAATTTTAAGAAACGATTCAGAAATTCTAAAATTTTATTCTTGACAGTCACACTGGTTTTCATTTGGTGACGAAACACACAAAAAGTTTACCGATACTAGACCAAACGTTACAGGTTACTTACCACCAGCTGTATATCACCGTCTCTGATGCCACTTGTTTCAGCTACATCTGTGGTTCGCTCCCCTAGTGTGCGTTGGTATTTTAAAGGAAGCTTCATCAAATGAGTGATGTACACCGACAGTTCTACGAATATTAGATGTGAGTTGTTAACATTCATACTGGAACCGTTGTCGCGGTGCTGTCATACTGTCATCCAAGCCATAGGAATCAATTAAATTCTGTAAGTGACAAGAACTTCGTGTTCCGTTTCTGTTTACTTTTCCTTTCCGCAAAAAATCTGCTGATGTGTGAAGTTTTTCTTTCAGATAGTGATATGCGCAATTAGTATTGATAACAGAATTAAGAAAAGTACCGAATGAACGTCCTAAATGTAAATATTTGGCAGAAATACAATAATATTTAACATACATACTTCACATTACAAAACTGTGAAATTGTGGTACAGCAGGAACTTAGAAAAAGTAACGCTCGTATACTCGAAAGTTACCTACAGAATATCAGTTAAAGACGTGATAGCTTTTCCTCGTTGAAATTCAGGGTGTAATAGAGAAATTTGGCGTTCTATCTCCGTGCGTTGTCTTGAAGGCAGAGTGCATATTGTTGTTGTGGTCTTCAGTCCAGCGACTGGTTTGCTGCACCTCTCCAAGCTACTCTATCTTGTGCAAGCTTCTTCATCTTCAAGTAATTACTGCAACCTACATCCTTCTGGATCTGTTTAGTGTATTCATTTCTTGGTCTCCCTCTGCGATTTTTACCCTCCACGCTGCCCTCCAATACTAAATTGGTGATCCCTTGATGTCTCAGACCGTGTCCTACCAACCGATCCCTTCTTAGTCAAGTTGTGCCACAAATTTCTCTTCTCCCCAATTCTATCCAGTACCTCCTCATTTGTTATGTGGTCTACCCATCTAATCTTCAGCATTCTTCTGTAGCACCACATTTCGAAAGCTTCTATATTCTTCTTGTCTAAACTATTTATCGTCCATGTTTCACTTCCATACATGGCTACACTCCACACAAATACATTCAGAAACGACTTCCGGATGTTTAAATCTGTACTCGATGTTAACAAATTTCTCTTCTTCAAAAACGCTTTCCTTGCCATTGCCAGTCTACATTTTATATCCCCTCTACTTCGACCGTCATAGTTATTTCGCTTCCCAAATAGTAAAACTCATTTACTACTTTAAGTGTCCCATTTCCTAATCTAATTCCCTCAGCATCACCTGATTTAATTCGACTGCATTCAACTGCATACTAGGAACTACGAATGCTTTCTGTAATATTTGTGTCCGACTCGTCGAGTTCAGAAGCTATGTATTAACATTATCTGTAAGAAATTTTAAGATGAGAGTATTGTGAAGCTCGAAGAAGTTCCGAAAGTAATTTAAGTTCCGTCTGACTGATTCTTTGGTAGCACAATATTTTTCGGTGCAGGAAAGTTTAAAAAAAAAAAAGCAACATAATGTACACGGATTGGGTGCGAATTGATCGAATCGTTGCCATTAATCCACCAACTTCGAGTGCCCAATGGAGCGAGAGGATATGGTTGTTAAATGAATAGACTAGTTTCGGAAGGAGCAGGATTCAGGTACCCTGCACTTATCATTTATGGCCTTTTCGTGGTTCCTTCAAATAACTTACGGCAAATGCCAGGACTGTTTCTTCACCAAATCCATAGCTAGTCTCTTTCCACTTGTTTCCAATACAACATCTTCAATAACGTACATGCGATCGCAGAAACTGAGGACTTAGTACACAAAAGAATACCAAAGGAGAAAAGAGTCAACACCTCTACTGCGTGGTGGCAATGGTAATGTTACCGACGACAGCACCAGTGAAACGGAAATATTAAGCACTGTTTTTGGAAATTCCTGCACCAAAGAAGATGCAGTAATTCTTCGAGAATTCGAATCAAGAACAGCTGCCAACATGAGTAATTTGAAAGTAGGTATCTTCAATTTAGGAGATACCATCAGTATAGCGAAGCAACTAAAATCAGTTAATAAAGGAATTTCTCCCGGTCCGTACTCGCTGCTAGTCCTTTCGGAGTATGCTGTTGCATTTTTACCTTGATTTAAAACCGCTGGCTAGATCAAAGATTCGTACCGAAGAAGTAGAAAGACACACCAACGCACAAGAAAGAAAACAGAAGTAACCTGCTGAATTATAGACCTCTATCACTAATATCGATTTGCAGGAGAATTTTGGAGCATATATCGTGTTCGAACAATATGAATTACCTCGAAGAGACCGACGTATTGACAAACAGCCAACACGGATTCAGGAAATATCGCTCTTGTGAAACACAATAAGCTCTTTATTCTCATGAACAAATGGGAGCTATCGACAGGGGATGTCAAATTTATTCCACATTTTTGGATTTCTAGAAAGCTTCTGAGGCTGTTTCTCACAAACGGCTTCTAATCAAATTGTATGCCTGCTGAGTATCATCCCAGCTGTGCGACTGGGTTCGTAGTAATTGACAGAATGTCATCGAGTACAACAGAAGTAATATCTGGATATCTGGCGTTCCCCAAGGAAGTGTTAAAGGCTCTCTCCTTTTCCTGATCCATATAAACGATTTAGGAGACAATATGAGTGGACATCTTAGATTGGTTGCAGATGATGTTGTCGGTTACCACCCAGAAAAGTCGTCACAAGTTCCAATCGGACTGCAAAATGGTTTAAACTAATTCAAGTAAATGCTTGAAGTGGAACCATCGCACAGAGAACGTAGAAAAGGCGAAACAAAGACTGCTTCATATTGGCAGAACACTTAGAAGGTGCAACGTATTTATAAAGAGACTGCCTACATTACGCTTGCGCGTCCTCTTATGAATTAGTGGTGCCCAGTATTGGATATTTACCATACAGCGATGATAAAGAACACAGAAAAATTTCAGAGGAGGGCAGCACGTTTTTATCGCGGATTAGGAGAGAGAGTGTCACGGACATGATATGCGACCTGGAGTGGTAATTATTAAAACAACTACATTTTGCGTTGCGGCGATATCTTTTAAAGAAATTTCAATCACCAAATTTCTCTTTCGAATGCCAAAATATTTATTTGGCACCCAGCTACATAGGGAGAAATAAATGGCCACCGTAGTAAAACAAACGAGAGCCTGCACGGAAAAATTTGTGTGTTCATTTTTCCCACCTGTTGTTTTAGAATTGTACGGCAGAGAGATAGTCTTAACGTATTTCTGTGAACCCTCTTCTAAACACTTTAGTGTGAATTGCAGAGTAAACACGTAGAAGTAGAACAAGAATTGAGATCATAAGGTTTAGTGGCTCATGGAGAGCCAACGAAACTGGCAGAGATTATGCACTAGTGATGTAATGCTCTTAAACAGGTAACACGATCTGATATTGCGTCCTTAGCCCACAAACGATCAACTACCGAAATGTCATAGCCGTCAAATACCCTGTCTGGACCAGCCTGATGTGGAACGACCAGATGCTAGTTTCTCTGAAAAATGGAAGTCGCCTACGTGAGTCACGTCCTGCTGATTTGGGAGTCAGAGTAATGGAGGGGCTGCAGGAGATTCAGAGAAGAGGTTCGTCGCGTGATTGTTTACTCAGCCCGAGAGCGTCACGTAAATTCGAAACAGTGGGAAGCGCTGCGAGAGAGATGTTGTGTACCACATAATGAAGTCTCTTATGATTCCAAGAATGAGTATCCCAATAAGAATAAAAAAAAACATATTTCCTTGCATGCAAAGACTACGAGCATAAAATTTGAGAGATTTGGTGTTATCGTACAAGCAGCCGAGCTCCCGCACAGGATCCGGGAATGGAACCAGAAAGGGAAAATGTTGCTAGCAAATTGCGTACCGTCACTCGGTAATGAAGATTGCTGGGTACAAATGTAAATTTGCTGCACCATAAGAGATATTCGCAGTTTCGTGTGTGGCCTCTGAAATTAGCCACGACACTTGCTTAGGCTATAAGATCCACTTATGACATTACTATCGTCAGTGAAAGTGAGGAAGTACAGGATTTTCTGAATGTAATGAACATTCTATTGAGTACAGAATGCGGACTGAGAGCAAATCGAAGAAAGACAAAAGTAATGAAAAGTAGCATAAATAACAACAGCGAGAAACTTAATACAGAAATGACGATCACGAAGTCGATGAAGTTAGGGAATCTGCTACCTAGACAGCGAAATAACCCCTGATGGACAGAGCATGGAGGACATAAAAATCTGACTGGGGCTAGCAAGAAGGGCATTCACGGCCAAGAGAAGTCTGCTAGTAACAAACATAGACCTTACTTTGAGGAACAAATATCTGAGAATGTACGTTTGGAGCGCAGCATTGTGTGGTAGTGAAACATGAACTGTGGAAAAACCGGAACAGAAGAGAATCGAAACATTTGAATTGTGATGTTACACAAGAATTTTGAAAATTAAGTGTACTGGTATGATAAAGAATGAGGAGTTCTCCGCAGAACCAGCAAGGAAAGGAATATATGGAAAACACCGACAAGAAGAAGGGACGGGATGATAGGACATCTGTTAACACATCAGGGATAACTTCCATGGTACGCGAGGGAGTATAAAACCGTAGAGAGAGAGAGAGAGAGAGAGAGAGAGAGAGAGGGAGAGAGAGAATATATGCAGCAAATGATTAAGAGCATATCCACCAAGTCCCCTCCACAACCCCCTGAAGTATGTCAAAGCAATTGTAAAATATCCTATATAAATGATAAAGACTCGTGTCTTATTAAGAAAATCGAATATTAAAACGTGGTTGACAAGAAGACAGTGCATTCTGAAAAGGAAAGCTTTTGCACTGACGCACTTTATACTGAGCTGTCAGTCGAGACTGCCATAAACGGACGAAAAGGCAGTGATGAATAACAGTCCAGCCAGAATCTGTTGTCATTTCTAAAATACTACAAGACTGTAGACGCAAGTAAATAGGAAACAGCTTTTGTGCCTCATTTCTTGACCTAATTCCCTCAGGGTCGCCTTATTTGACTCGATTACATTCAGTTACCGCTGAACCCAATCGAAATATGAAATGTGGAGTGCAAGTCTCAGCCTGCTTTCTTCGTCAGCAAACTAGAAAGTGTACGTCCAAAGTGTTTTGTAACGCTAATCGGCCCTGTTCCTGCGGAAATCTCGTTGATGTTTTCAGTTAGCTTGTTGGCTCTCTAGGGGACGATATCAGTTTCTTGCCAGTATTTGCGTTATTTAACCATTTCTTTGGAATGCAGCTGGTCGCGCCAAATAAAATGATAGTTTACAGCATATGTTACTTTCTTCCAGCGAGAGTTCACATCCACACTCCATCACTGCCCCAGCGGGAAGGACCCCGAGCAGCATGCGTCTGGCCCTGTACCACTTGTGCCGCTTCCGCCACATTACCGTCATACCAAGTAGTCTTTCCAAAATAACAACAATATCCACGACTTTCGCACGATCTGGCATTCTAATATTATTATTTAACACGAAATTTCGCTGTTCTTTAGGAAATATCGTTACTTTGTTTTACTGAAGTGGAAAAGTTCTGCAAGACATGTGGCGTAAGGCGCGAGGATACGATGTCTAAGAGTACAGATTTCCGGTGCAACAAGCGATATGTATACCGATTAGGTGCCTTTCAGATTACGCTGATACAATAGCTCCCTACTTAGCAATTATATACAACCGCTCGCTCACCGATAGATCTGTACCTACAGATTGGAAAATTGTGCAGGTCGCACCAGTGTTTAAGAAGGGTAGTAGGAGTAATCCATCGAACTACAGACCTATATCATTGACGTCGGTCAATGTATTATAACGAGTGTACAGACCTCCGATTAGTCAGTCTGCATTTGTCTGCACCAGTCTGCATTTGTCTGTACCAGTCTATAGTCAAGTTTCAGTCTGCGCGTAATAAGATTATCATATTCCTGTACATAACCATGAAGAGAAATGTATAGACACTTTGCCAAGTATCAGAGATATGTGACAATAAGATTAACGTACCAAGACCAAAGGAACTTCAGATTGTCGATTATAAATAGCATCCAGAATCAAGTTAAGTAAGGTGTATGATTTTTATTATTTTAATAAATGTGTGTGAAAATTAATCAAGTTCTGTTTGAAGTTGGTCACCGTCAATCTGCTACTCTAAGCGTGCAAGTGGCATTTCTATCGTCTGACCTAATGGCAGAAGATAAACACGCCACGATAAGACGACGAGACATATTGCTGACACTCGCCTACTTCGCTAGAGCGACAAGTCAAATAATCTGATGGTATGTGTACCGAAGGTCTTACAGTACGCACACCACAGGTTAGTTAGGTTTTAGTAGTTCTAAGTCTAGGGGACTGATGACCTCACATGTTAAGTCCCATAGTGCTTAGAGCCATTTGAACTTCGAACCATTAGTTCCGCTCTCCCCCCCCCCCCATCCCTTCCCCCCCCCCTTCTCTCTCAATGTCCCCTCCACCACTGTCTGTCTTTTTCACTCTCTACCGATTTGTTGTCCAGTGGCTGCTACGTTATGTTAAGGGTGACATCCGAAGTGCAGAAACACCGCAGGATGGGATGTGGCGAGGTCTGCGTCTGCGTTACCTTGTGTGCAGGAGGCTGCTGCCGTCACGGTATGCGGTGGCGGCGCTCAGAAATTCCTCGGCGACTGCCCGAGAGGCGGCTAGCTAGGTAGGAGCCGAGCCGGGCCTGGCCGGCTGGTGTGGGAGGTGGGAGGGACTCGCGTTTCGCTGAGCCCGGCTGCTCGGCCGCTCCTCTTCTGCAGACGCTGCGACGCGCTGCCCTGTGTGTGCCGCCGCCTGCCACGCTGCGACGCCACGCGGGGCAACAAAACACGTGCGCCCACACACGCGCACCAGACGCTTCGTCGCGGCGGGGTTTCGCGTCTCTTTGCGTAGACCGTAGTACAAGTGCATTCTTTCTGGCCCGAACAACGTCCCGGGATATACAACGTGATTCAGAAGTAGTTTTTCGAACTTTAAGGACCTGTACCTTAAGTCGTCGGCACACGGACCGTGCCGTCGAACGTTAACGTTAAGCTTGGAAAGTTCAACGTGCTGCTGAACGCTCAGGAACGATGCGACTTGTGCATACGATACGTGGGCCCCACCGTAGTATACGAGATCGCAACGCACTCCAGCGACAGTTGAGGGATGTTTCTAGTTCGTAAATCTCACTGTTTATTCAACGGAAGCGCGTAAAATTCCAACGTTAGCTCTATTAAAACGCACATTTCTTCCATCGTCCACGAAAAGGAAAGTACCATGTCCAATCAATAAGGACACAGGCTTATAAAAGTTCCATTACAAACAGTGCATTACAAATTTGGAATACTTCTCCGCGTAAGATAAACATTATTTCATCATTCCCACATTTTAGTAAAACCCCAAGGTCAGTCTTACTTGATCACTGTTCCTACACAGTAGCAGAATCTTTGCAACAAGTGAATTACGAAGCGTAAAAGAAGAAGGAGCAAAATATATTTATACAATCCTTTAGATTAAGCCAATCGAACCAAATCACCCCTCAAAAAATAGGTGAACTTGTATTTACATAACATCAAATATTATAATCTATACTTATATCAAACTAATGTAATCAAACGCGAATGTTAGGAAAAAAATATTGGTTGTGTCAGGACGCGAACCACAGCCCCAACTAAAAAACTGAATATGTGGTAATGACGCTATTCATTACGCTTTTTTTTATCTTTTTATTTTTTTTACTCATTTTGATCGATATAGTTCGTTGCGTTTGGTCGGGGCGGATGTCACAAGACATCCGTTCAAATTGATCATTGGTTCCTTGACTCAGTTTTTTATTACAGAGAGCACGCAGCCCTCTGACCGAACACACTTTTTTTCCATAAAAACATTTATTAAAAAAACAATGTTACACATTCCAAATACATACTAAGTTATACATACATGAAGTTATTTAAACAAAACGGTTTGATCATTTCAGTTACGCTGACGTTAAGGAAAGACAACAGAAGATTGTCTTACTGACTAAATCACCAGAAAGAATTACGTTAAACACCAAGAAATTTTTTTTAAAGACAATCAAACTTCAACCTGATGAAGTAAAATCTGCACTTTGAATTACATGAGCTGCAATCTTTACAGAAGCATAATTTCTTTATGATGGATATCAGCAAGTTGGTGGGATAATTTTAAATATAAAACAATTTAATAATCATATTAGGCAATTTCTGAAATACTTGAGAATGACGTAAAGGAGATATATAATAAAGTTGACTAGCCTTCCAACTACACTTTCTGGACATTAATTGAATCTTAAGTATCTGAAGTGATCAGATGTATATAATCAGTCTTTCACTGCAAAACTGACTTACACATCACAGTGCAAAAATGAACAGGGCAATGTGCCAGCCATTGAATATTACATTTATCAGATAGAATCTTATGGTTTTAACCAATCGATAAGGACATTTCTATAAAAAACTGTCTATTTCCAAATTTCTAGTATAAGCCAACAATGCACCTTTAATGTTTTCTGTTTTGACACTATTAGACAGACAGTCTCAATGTCACATACGTTCTGTACATTAGCTTATAAATTTCAAACACTACTCTCTGAAGTAGAAAAAGCACACATCATAAATATACTGTAAAATCGTAAATAGTATCCTTAAGGTAACTACAATACATCATTGTCAACAAAGTCTTCTTTTTTATATTAACCAATGCCCGTTCTTTCAAATACAATTTTTAACATATTACCGAACTTTTTCTTGTGATTCGAATAGTTTCTAATTTTGTGGAACTCACACAACATGTGTACCTTGAACTCTATGATGGTATCGGATCCTAATTTGTTAAGGAAGTAGTTAACAAAATTTCCCAGCAACCTGTACACAGCGTTATTTTTTGCTTCTGGGAAATAGCGTGCTTCAGGCCTGTGTATCAATGACAGCGATATATACTCAGGGGATGTTCTTGTAATCAGAGCTATTTGCTCCCGGATCCACTTCCAACTATTCATGTGACCACTGCAAGTATATCTATGGATTACTGTGTCAACTAGATGTCATTGTTGACATAAATTTGTTTCACAGAGTCCGATTGCGTGCAGTCTTTCATTGGTGCAAACTATGTTGTTAACTGCCTTGTACCATGAGGTTTTTATATTAGACGTGAGCACATTAGAAATAACGTTTTTCCGAATCTCAGTCCACTCAATGGTTGGAAACTGTCGTTCTATTTTGTTCCTTCCTTCGCTTTTCTTTCGTTCCCGCATTATGGCTCTCGATGTTGGGAAGTGTCGGGACTGCCTGAGTTCGACACTGACATAACTAAACTCAGCGTACAAAATTCTCACGTGCTGTAAGCGACTATTGATATTCTGCACGTCAATCGGGGGAAGCAGGCTTGGAGGTTTAATGATCTCGAAAAGTTGGCTGGTTATGCTTTCTCGCGAGTCTCTTACTAAATTAACTTGCCGTTTGATAAAAAGAGCAGAGGCTTTATCCGTTATATCAGTTAATCCTAGTCGACCATTTTTAGGATCTAAAGTGGCTACTGTAGCAGGTACTCTGAACACTTCACCTCTCCACAAAAAGTTGGTGATTTTAGACATTATTCTCCTCGCTATCATTCTCGGTATTGGAAACAGCTGGGCAGTTTAATAAGCCTTAGCAAGGATGCATGAGTTGATATACTGTGTTCTTTGAACTTGGTTCATATATCGAGTTAAATTCTCTGCAATGGCTCCTTGCACTTTATCTGCTGCAACTTTCCAATTTAAAGTCGTCATTTTCATAGGGCATGCTGTCAGGGTGGTCCCAAGTGTTTTATGTTGTCGGACTAATTTTGCCCACTCGACGTTTAAAATTATCAAAACCTCTGAGATTTAACACCTTACTTTTTTTTCGTTTGCATTGGCTCCAGATGCTCTACAGTACGAATCAATCACTGTTGCTAGCGTGGTTACCTCGTCATTGTTCCTTATAATGACCCCTATATCGTCAGCATAGGCTCTTATAACTGTTTTATTTCCTGATAATGTTAAGCCTTTTAATCTAACATGGACATGTCGGAGGAAAGGTTCCAGCGAAATGGCGAAGAGCGACATGGACAGAGGACTTCCTTGAGGGACGCCTCGTTGTATTTGCATCGGCCTGGATTGTTGACAATTCACCGCTTTTTAGCCTTTATTCCAGTTGCTATGTTCTTAATCAACTGTATGACCCTATCGTTGAAACCTATTTTCTTCAATGTCTGTAGAAGATATTCATGATTTACTACATCGAACGCTTTATAAAAATCTAAAAACAATAAAGCACACTTTATGTTTGTTACAGAAGTTATTGCAAAGATATCCCTGAATTCCGCTAGAGTTTGAAAAATGGTTCTGCCTTGCGCACATTTCTGATGTTGACTAATAATTTTATCTGTAAGGCATGAAATTTTCTTGTTTATTATTCTACCTATTAATTTATAATCAGAATTCAGCAGTGAAACTGGACGAAAATTATTTAAATCTTTGTTTCCATTATTTTTTGGCACCAGAACAATTTTACTCTCCTTAAACTCAGCCGGAATCATTTTACCCTGAATAACCTCATTTACAATGTCCGTGATTTTCGCACCTACTATTGGCCAGTAGCGGATGTAAAACTCTGCTGGCAGACCATCCGGTCCTGGGGATTTTTTTGGTGGTGAGGCGCACAGAGTCTCATACACGTCTTCTTCACTGACAACCTCGACGAAATTTTCGTTGTCATCTTCTGTCAGCTGTGGGGCTAGGATGTCAAGGAATTCTTCCAAGGAAGCATCACTATTTTGATGTACAGAGTATAGCTCGCAATAATAGCGATAAATCTCGTCCATGGTATCCTGCTGGGTTCTGAGAATCGTACCGTGTTTTGTTCGAATTTCATCAATAAAAATCTTTCTCCCGTTTTTCGTATGCTTCACTAAATGATATAGGGAAGTAGTTTCATCTTCTGACACCGAATTTGCCTTCGATTTTATTTTCAACCCTTCCATTTGACTTCTCTTGATATTAAGTAACTTGGCTTTGACTGTTTTGATGTCTGCTATCCGAAGTGAGGAACCTGCTGAGACTTATCACATATATCTCTCAAAACGGAATATTAATACTCTATAGTGCATTTCATTTCACTTGCGCTCTGGGCACTGTATTGAATAAGAACTTTCCTGAACTTTGGCTTTGCCATTTTAACCCACCAGCGCCGGTCGGAGTGGCCGTGCGTTTCTGGGCGCTACAGTCTGGAGCCGAGCGACCGCTCCGGTCGCAGGTTCGAATCCTGCCTCGGGCATGGATGTGTGTGATGTCCTTAGGTTAGTTAGGTTTAATTAGTTCTAAGTTCTAGGCGACTGATGACCTCAGAAGTTAAGTCGCATAGTGCTCAGAGCCATTTGAACCATTTTTTAACCCACCAGTCAATAGCAGTGGCATATCTACTACGGGCTCGCAGGCATAGTGCCCATGTTTCTTTAATCAGATCTTCTAAATCATGATTTACTAACAAGGAAGTGTTCAAATTCCACTGATTCTTGAATCGGCGAACTGGCTGTCTTGTTAGAGCTGAGCTATCGTGCCGGTTGTTAAACCAACATCACACCTTTTGGAATCTAATGATAGTATCTTACCGCTTGTTAAAAACCTTAATCGTAGATATGTTACTAAATGAAATTTAATTATAACAAATTGTGCCAAGAACAATGCGTTTTGGGTGGATCTTCAGTGTGTCGCTGCCTTCAAATAGCCTACTCTCATTATACGCAAGTTACAATAATTCTTTTGCCACGAATATGATATTTCTCATTATTTTTTTTGGAACGAATCACACAGTTAACAACGGGTTTTGCAGTGATTCTCGATTTTCTGGTACTCGGAATGGCATATATACATATAGGCTGGAAATGAATGCCAATATGGCGCCTCACAACTCTGTACTGAAGGGAGACGGCGTGCTTGTGACGTAGGTGGCGTTGTGCCATCTCATTGGTCAACGGTCAGACGCACGCTCAGAATATCTGACTCGCCAGATATTACTCTACACGTTCGGAAAGACTCCCGAGCGTGCTATTCCACGCTGTGACGTCAGAAACTCGGCACGCTCAACGCTCGGATGCACGGTCCGTGTGCTGACGGCTTAACTCTATTACAAGAAAGAAGTTCATATAAACGTATGCCCAAAAGCTTGAAAATTTCTACAACTCAGGAACTCATACGAAATACAAGTTTATAACATGGGCAGTGTGGCGAAATAATTTAAAAAAAATTAAATTTATTGAGTTTTTGAAAAGAGAAAAAATTATGGATATGGAACTTTAATTTTAGAACTTTTGAAAGGCTCTTTTACGGACTGTATTGACCGGCTCGAATGCGGACAAATTCAGTGCTGCGTGAAATTTGCCTTTAATGTAATTTACAGTTCCGATTAACAATATTTTTGAATTCTACGTCATTGTTGATTTATTCAGAGTTATCACCTTAGACATAGAATTAGTCCTTCTGCCACAATATCAATTCGTTAGTCGCCATCGATGTTCTTCTCTTTGTTGCCGTGCGTATCTAAGTCGGGATCGGTTTACTTCACGGAGGCGGTGGAAACCAAGGAGTATAATGCTACGTCGCTTTAAATAATTCTCGTAAAACTTAGATACTTCTCACTATTTTTTTATTCACAAAACAATAAGACTTGCTCTGCTCGTCGCACAAACCATAAATACTAACAAGATGGCTGCCTTTCCACACACACTAAAAATTACGTCCATCCCCTACAAGGTAACAATCGAAAGTTTATCTTTACTCATTCTTAGAGTATGAAACAAAAGAGAATCCACTATGAACATTACAGAGGTTATATTCTAAATTCCTCTCAATTTAATCTTTGGCGCAGACGTTAAGGTATTGTATGTCTCTGCGACGTTATGTGTCATTACAGCAGCAACGGTCGTTGAAATTCATGATAAATCGAACTCAAACGGAGCCGCAAACAGGTATTACTCGATGATTTATTCACACGACCGGTTTTGCTTCGTTAAAGCAGCATCTTCAAGTGATACTATATAGGAAGGAAAGCATACTTGTAGGTATGCATACGACAGCATGCGTATCTAATGTTTTCCAAACCGTCGCGCATAAAAACGGGGTTTTCCGGTGCTCATACCTTGGGCTCTATTGGTGATAAAAAGGTAGGGTCAAGTTAGCCCTTGGACTAGGGACCACATCTATACTAAACAGGAGGATCGTCTTAGTGCCACTATCCTATAATACAGGGCGAAATTATGAATATTACACACTTCCTCTTGTTTAGGCAAATGGTTGCAAATCGCCTCTTCTTGCATTTGATGTGGTATACGGTGGACATGGTAGGACTTATGGAGACACCATTAATTTACTGGCGGTTCCTCGGAAAATCCCACAAGAATGTTTTCTTACTGTATTTTCGCCGTCACCAACGGACCAAGACGCAGCTGACTGTTCCAAGACGCTTGTTGTTGTTGTGGTGGTCTTCGGTCCTCCATGCTACTCTATCCTGCGCAAGCTTCTTCATCTCCCAGTACCTACTGCAACCTACATCCTTCTGAATCTGCTTAGTGTATTCATCTCTTGGTCTCCCTCTACGATTTTTACCCTCCACGCTGCCCTCCAATACTAAATTGGTGCCCCCTTGAGGCCTCAGAACATGTCCTACCAACCGATCCTTCTTGTAGTCAAGTTGTGCCACAAACTCCTCTTCTCCCCAATTCTATTTAATACCTCCTCATTAGTTATGTGATCTACCCATCTAATCTTAAGCATTCTTCTGTAGCACCACATTTCGAAAGCTTCTATTCTCTTCTTGTCCAAACTATTTATCGTCCGTGTTTCACTTCCATACGTGGCTACACTCGATACAAATACTTTCAGAAACGACTTCCTGACACTTAAATCTATACTCGATGTTAACAAATTTCTCTTCTTCAGAAACGCTTTCCTCATCATTGCTAGTCTACATTTTATATCCTCTCTACTTCGACCATCATCAGTTATTTTACTTCCCAAATAGCAAAACTCCTTTACTACTTCCAAGACGGTTATGCACAGCAAATGGCTGAATTTTTTAAGACATTTCTACGATCCCGAACTCGAACAACCTTGAAAATGTTCTTGATATCTTTATCCAAGCTACAGAGGTTCAAAGTTACCCCACTTCTACAAGTCAAGTCCGAAAACTAATGAAATGTGTCCGGTCAGCAGCTGTTAATGACCGAAGGTGACCACTACGAAGCAGACCTACGACAGCGACTGAATATTCCCAGTCAGGTCACTGTGTCGTAAGGCAACGCCAACTTGCCGTGCTGACAGTCCTTCTTATCTCAAACTGATAGCTGGCACACAATCTAAACTTGAAATGTCTTGGAGGCATGCTGAGAAGCTGAACACTATACACTGGCTAGACTGTCCCGTTCACTATTGGAGACACAGAGAATGCTGGTCTAGTGTTGCCTGCAATACGCCGGTGGCTGTGTGCAGCAATTCCCTGTCATCAAAACAGTACTGACAAAGAGGTTTACAACTATAAATCGCAGACCAAGCAAGTAATGAGAGATATACTGAACTGAGTACTTTCACGCTCTGCTCCTCCTGCCAATCTCAAATTAACCGTTCTTGGATGCCATGGCACATATATCACTAACTTCTCCCTTGTTCGGCTCAGCATTTTACATATACTTCTGTCTCCACCCAGTCCTTTTCGTATTTCTTCATCTCGTGCTTTACCTGTCCACTTACTTTTTAAAATTCCTCTACAGATTTCCATTTCGCGTTTAAATTTCCTTTTCTAAGGTTTGACTGGAAACCGAATGTGCAGCTGAGCTTACGGGACCTTCCATACTCCTTTTTGGGTCCTACGTTCGTAGTCAATAGCTTCATCCGATAGAAGCTAGCATCAATTGCTTACTAATCTGTAAAATAGGGCTAAAAATTTTTGCAGTGAAAATGTCGTCTTGTACTTTTGGAAATGTTTGTACTCGAAGATGTGTTTCGTTCACAGTCCGAAAAAATTAAAGTAGCGATTATACTTTGTAACTAAGAAAATTGAACGAAGTTATTTAATTGATATAATGTACTTTTAATTGTAGAGTACTTGATGACAGGTGAATGAATGTTATTTGATATTAAAATGAGAAAGAGGAGACTGGCTGGTGCTCACTTCTTAACAAGACGCTGTGTTGTCGAATAGATTACTGAAAGAAAATAAATGAAAACAAATATTATCATTTTATTATTTCACTTCACCAAATAATTATGTGCAGTTTTGGAGTTGCAAAATCATCACTACATATTATAAAGTCTCGCGCCGCGTTTTTCTCTCTGCATGTGAAGGCTAATAGTAGGATTTACTGTAAGGATTTTGTTGCGGTTTTCACTAATAGATGCACCGATTCATGACGAACGTTTGCGTTGATACAATAATTTATTACGTTTCGCCAGACAAGTCGGCCGAACCGTAACACTTAAAACCGCAGTGGTTTTGGTCTCCTTTTCGCTAAACAACAGTCTGAGTATAGAGGTTCCATTGTCCTTTCGAATTGGGCTAGAAACTTGGATCAGTGTTTCTTACATAAAATAAAGTTTCTGTCCAGTCTGCTATGTCTTAAATCGCCGTCGGTGGCAGAAATTCGTGTTGAATCATATCAAGTGTACAGTGTTCATTTTGAGGTTGAGGGTCACTCTGTGTTTGCTTACAAATGAATTTACACTCCTGGAAATTGAAATAAGAACACCGTGAATTCATTGTCCCAGGAAGGGGAAACTTTATTGACACATTCCTGGGGTCAGATACATCACATGATCACACTGACAGAACCACAGGCACATAGACACAGGCAACAGAGCATGCACAATGTCGGCACTAGTACAGTGTATATCCACCTTTCGCAGCAATGCAGGCTGCTATTCTCCCATGGAGACGATCGTAGAGATGCTGGATGTAGTCCTGTGGAACGGCTTGCCATGCCATTTCCACCTGGCGCCTCAGTTGGACGAGCGTTCGTGCTGGACGTGCAGACCGCGTGAGACGACGCTTCATCCAGTCCCAAACATGCTCAATGGGGGACAGATCCGGAGATCTTGCTGGCCAGGGTAGTTGACTTACACCTTCTAGAGCACGTTGGGTGGCACGGGATACATGCGGACGTGCATTGTCCTGTTGGAACAGCAAGTTCCCTTGCCGGTCTAGGAATGGTAGAACGATGGGTTCGATGACTGTTTGGATGTACCGTGCACTATTCAGTGTCCCCTCGACGATCACCAGTGGTGTACGGCCAGTGTAGGAGATCGCTCCCCACACCGTGATGCCGGGTGCTGGCCCTGTGTGCCTCCGTCGTATGCAGTCCTGATTGTGGCGCTCACCTGCACGGCGCCAAACACGCATACGACCATCATTGGCACCAAGGCAGAAGCGACTCTCATCGCTGAAGACGACACGTCTCCATTCGTCCCTCCATTCACGCCTGTCGCGACACCACTGGAGGCGGGCTGCACGATGTTGGGGCGTGAGCGGAAGACGGCCTAACGGTGTGCGGGACCGTAGCCCAGCTTCATGGAGACGGTTGCGAATGGTCCTCGCCGATACCCCAGGAGCAACAGTGTGCCTAATTTGCTGGGAAGTGGCGGTGCGGTCCCCTACGGCACTGCGTAGGATCCTACGGTCTTGGCGTGCATCCGTGCGTCGTTGCGGTCCGGTCCCAGGTCGACGGACACGTGTACCTTCCGCCGACCACTGGCGACAACATCGATGTACTGTGGAGACCTCACGCCCCACGTGTTGAGCAATTCGGCGGTACGTCCACCCGGCCTCCCGCATGCCCACTATACGCCCTCGCTCAAAGTCCGTCAACTGCACATACGGTTCACGTCCACGCTGTCGCGGCATGCTACCAGTGTTAAAGACTGCGATGGAGCTCCGTATGCCACGGCAAAATGGCTGACACTGACGGCGGCGGTGCACAAATGCTGCGCAGCTAGCGCCATTCGACGGCCAACACCGCGGATCCTGGTGTGTCCGCTGTGCCGTGCGTGTGATCATTGCTTGTACAGCCCTCTCGCAGTGTCCGGAGCAAGTATGGTGGGTCTGACACACCGGTGTCAGTGTGTTCTTTTTTCCATTTCCAGGAGTGTATTTCTGGAAAGATTCCATCTTCAGCGAACACATTTTCCCTTCTCTTTATCCAGACATGTTTACTGAAGTTACAGCATCGTCAATGATCTTTTTATTTCCTTTGTATTAAATAACAGGAAAATTGCTCATTACTAGCTGTACGTATAGAAATTACGGTTTTTAAGAATAATATTTGTTGTTGCTGTTGTTGTCTTTAGTCCTGAGACTGGTTTGATGCAGCTCTCCATGCTACTCTATCCTGTGCAAGCTTCTTCATCTCCCAGTACTTACTGCAACCTATATCCTACTGCATCTGCTTAGTGTATTCATCTCTTGGTCTCCCTCTACGATTTTTACCCTCCACGCTGCCCTCCAATGCTACATTTGTGGTCCCTTGATGCCTCAGAACATGTCCTACCAACCGGTCCCTTCTTCTTGTCAAGTTGTGCCACAAACTCCTCTTCTCCCCATTTCTATTCAATACCTCCTCATTAGTTACGTGATCTACCCATCTAATCTTCAGCATTCTTCTGTAGCACCACATTTCGAAAGCTTCTATTCTCTTCTTGTACAAACTATTTATCGTCCATGTTTCACTTCCATATATGGCTACATCCCTTACAAATACTTTCAGAAACGACTTCCTGACACTTAAATCAATACTCGATGTTAACAAATTTCTCTTTTTCAGAATCGCTTTCCTTGGCATTGCCAATCTACATTTTATATCCTCTCTACTTCGACCATCATCAGTTATTTTGCTCCCCAAATAGCAAAACTCCTTTACTACTTTAAGTGTCTCATTTCCTAATCTAATTTCCTCAGCATCACCCGATTTAATTTGACTACATTCCATTATCCTCGTTTTGTTTTTGTTGACGTTCATCTTATATCCTCCTTTCAAGACACTGTCCATTCCGTTCAACTGCTCTTCCAAGTCCTTTGCTGTCTCTGACAGAATTACAATGTCATCGGCGAACCTCAACATTATTTCTTCTCCATGGACTTTAATACCTACTCCGAATTTTTCTTTTGTTTCCTTTACTAGTTGCTCAATATACAGATTGAATAACATCGGGGACAGGCTACAACCCTGTCTCACTCCCTTCCCAACCGCTGCTTCCCTTTCATGCCCCTCGACTCTTATAACTGCCACCTGGTTTCTGTACAAATTGTAAATAGCCTTTCGCTCCCTGTATTTTACCCCTGCCAGCTTTAGAATATGAAAGAGAGTAGTATGAAAAGAAAAAGTTATTTTCCTATATCCCTTTTTACCACGTTTAGTGGTTTTTGTGGTTTTCTGTACTTAGCATTATACGAGTAATTGTTTTTCTTTCACAGTTTTTCTTCTGACAGACAGACAGAGTGTGTGAGAGAGAGAGGCTGAGAGAGTGAGAGTGAGTATGTTGAGATTTCGTGTGTGTGTATGTGGTTCTGGATATATGTAGTCTCACAGGTCTTTGAGAACAGAGTACGGAATTCAGTTGCAGAGAGCTGTGCTTGAATTTATTATCTCTTATCATTCGACCCCACATAAAAGAAACAACAAACATTCTAAAAACAATCACAGGGCAAAACTGTTGTAACTTGACGACGAGCTCTACTCACTAGATGGGATCATCACTCCGTTTACTCCTAGTCAACATCTTCCTTACTAACACTATGTGCAAAATATCAAAAAGACCCAAACAACACAGGATAGTATATTGGCATCGCTATGTATATGATACTATATGCCTTCTATATGAAACACTCACTCGCATCGAACAACTCCACAGTGACATAAAAACAGTCCATACAAAAATGAAATTCACTGTAGAAACAGAAAGTAACAAAAATTTAGTTTTCCTTGACCTCATAACACACAGACAAAACAACAGACATCGGCTTTCTATTGAGAAAGCGTAACTGACGGCACGCAAATACCCGGTCATCATTCATTCAGTATTTGAGAATGAACCTCTTAGCGACTTCCAACAAGCTTTAAACATAATTTCAAACATTTCCTAAACTTTTTCTTGATTATTTGCCTAAAGTCAAATATTTAATACAACTTATTTGTAAAATAATCAGACGTTTGAAGCTGTTTTGTGCATGATGAGAGTGAATTCTCTAGAGTCGGTGCTGATGGAGGAAGATTTTCGATGAAAAGTGTAAATGACATGAGCCGAGTGTCACAATGTTTACGAAGAAAAGGGCCACGTCTTAAAAACGTGAAACACTAATCTTTCTTCTTTTCCCCATTCGGTTTCTTTCTTTCCTTTTTCATTCACTAGTGCCTGCCTCTCTGCGGACCTGCTGTACCCCAGTTTCCTCGCAAGTGTTTGTGTGGTGTCTTCCGACTTATTTCGTTTTAAGTTTTCGTCCTTTTCTTCTCTTGCCATTGACAAATTGTGCTCAGCGTATCTTTTTACCTGTCCCGCCATGGTGTCTCCACTTACGGTAAGACTCTTTTCTTCCGTTGTCTCTTGAGTGCCTCGTCATTTCTTTCTTTATTTGCCCACGTAATTTTCAGCGCGCTGCCGTAGTATGGTTTGTTAAATAGCACTGTTTTCTTCTTTCATAATTTTTCCATTGGCTTACCTTCCACTTCTAGAAATGGAAGCTATCTACACATCATTTCCAGACGGTGAAGAGTTCCATAGTTATTTTTTAATGGGTTTCCTTGATAATTTTTGGCTAGGGAAGAATGTTCCAATCAGCCTGGTTGTTTTATGTGACATTATTGTAAGTCTTTCCTCAGTTTGAAACTGATTCGGACCCTATTATAATACTGAATCTGTTACCCTTAACAGCTTACCTCAAACTTTCACTTTAAAAAAATATCACTCTTCAACGAACGACTGCAAGAGCAATGATGAGTGATTACAACGTTTCGTTTAAATACTTTAACTGCAACTTGTTTTCTTGCTTTTTTGTTTTTTTGTTTTTCAAATTTCATCATTACCGCATCACCTTGGTAGAAAATTAACTATTCGAACATTATTTGTTGCATAAATGTAAAATGATGAAAACGTGACCGGCGCAGTGACATTTTAGTTTCCAGGTACATCAGCCTATTCTGAAAGGAATGTGTTCCTTTCCTCTTAAAAAAAAGCTGTGTAGTTTATTTACGTTCATTAATAAACAAGAAACAAAGCTTACATATATCTTCGGTTTGCGGCTCGCTAAAGGGCTCTCATTCATATCTCCCCACTGACCCGGTTTCCAACTTCGCGCTGTCATTACCATAATGAGGCTTGCTTGCCAAGTTCCTTTCCTCTCATCTTACTGGTTCAGTTAATAACACTGCTTCTGATAATCTTTGTTCCGACGTTAGCCGCAACAAACAAGTTGTTTTGCGTTCAAAGCAGTTCACTGTTTGAAGTTCAGCAATTATTGCAATTATCTACTTCGTTGGGTATCCTTTTATTCTTTTTTCAGATGAAATCAAACAGAGCCCTTCCAGTTATTTCTTGTCCATTTATTTGCTAGTTATTGACACCATACCGCTTACAAAATCTCTTGACCTACCCTCAATGACGTTGCGTACGTCCACCGAGAATAAATGTATACAGGAGATCGTGGAACAGGCATGGTGCCAATAAATATCGAAGGAAATGAAAGAAATAATTTGTAAAAATCTGAATAAATGAACAAGAAATAACACAAAGTAAATATCATCTGCGCTAGAAATGTTTCAATGTACAGCATATTCTCGATTGTCTGGGTGCGAATTTCCGGTTTAGTTTCCGTGCATAGTTTGACGATTTTTGAAAAAGTAAAAAACGAAGCCTGAAGTATAGTGTTGTAATTAGAATTAATATCATCGTATAGAATATAAATTTCTGGTTGTGATGACGAAGATAACGCAAATATCCGCGCACGGTTAAATTGCGCTGAACATGAAACGGGATTTGAGCAGAAAAGTGACGCTAATATAGTGTGTGTTCGGTAGAGGAAGAGAGCGAAGACGGGTCGATCTGTTATTGTGCTATGCAAGACAAAACTCGTTTCACTATACCGATGTTTTGACTCGGAATTGAGAACAGTAGTCGTAAAAAAGAAAGTGGATGGAAAGCAGCAACGAAGTGAGCTGAAAGCCTGCGTCTTTTAAGAGTAACTATGTAAATAAGTTGGTCATATGTACTATATTTTGACACCATGTATTATGTTCGTTTCGACGGCGATCCGATAACTTTGCAGTTGCATAATTGATCCACAAAGACTTATTTCAACGACTAAGTTCTGAGTTTCCAAATAATCCCCATAAAATTGTTTTTAATACTGGTTGTAACGGATGATACGTAAGTTAATGAACTATAGTGTAGAATCCAACAGTTACTAAGGATATCCTATGTTTCCTTTTATCTTTAGAAATATAGCAAACTTGATGTCATAGAGGTGCTCATATACCAGTATTAATAAATATCTCACTTGTTCCCATGTATTATTATCAATAATGGGGAGTTTTAGATAGCAGCATGATACTACGAAAAGAGTCTTCCGCATTATATGTACTGCCATGGATGTATTATCAATGCTTCTGTTCTTTTTCCTCTATGTTTTACTATTACGTTTGTAATTTATATGCATATTAGCGCGTGGTAACGGTATAACTCAATGAATGTTGTTACATGAATTGTAACTTCTTCTAGTGAATTAATTTCATAACTCGAATCAGCCGTATTTATCTACTCATATATGTTATGAGCATAACTTATCTTCATATCGTTTCTGATATTATGACGGTAGTGGGCCTTACGTGCCGTCTGCTTGAACTACTCTTTTTGATTGACACACAGTAATGCAAATGAGTTAAATTCCATCTGTGTATTAGTATGGGTCACTGCATAAAAGGTGTATTATTTCTCGGAGTAGTCAAATTCTCAAAATGACTGTTTGCGGTAAGTATTCCTTTGATCAAGCTCACAAGTATTGCTGTTCTATGACAATTATCATTTAACTTTTGTCTGTTTAGGTTTTTCTGTTTTGGACGCTGTGGAATTTGTGCAACCCATGTGTCGAAGGAAACTGCTACAGTTCAAGCAAGTCTATGTTTTTGTATCGGGGTTAACTAGTCCTTTAAACTGTCATATTATTCTGGTATCTAGTTCCAGAAATTACAAAATGATCTAACAGCTGAAAGTGCAGTAGCACAAATAAAGATTTCAAGTTCAGCCAGTTGTGGTACCATTTTGTGATTTATTGAAGAGAAAGCTTTACAACTGAAATAGAAAAGATTTTCGAAAACGTGAGAAGCGGCAAGGGGCAATTGGGAGAGAGTGTTTACGATACTGGGGCGGCGAAATTCCACCTTATGCATGATGCCGTTTCATTATTTTCTTCTATCCAAACACGTTACAGCACTTTTTGTGCTACCTTCAGTGGTTTCCTTTCTTTTTTTTTTACTCTGTGCTATCATTTACATATGTTGGTGGTTTTATATCTACCATGCATTCCACAGCTTGTCACGTTTTTTATGCTGTTTTCTTCCTTCCATTGTTTATAAAGTGTTTAAACACTTATTTAATTTGGTATTTCCATTTTGTGTTGTTACACACGTATTATATGGATAAAACACAAGTTTTCTGCCGATATTTCACACCTGGAATTACATATCATATTAACATTTCACTTTAAGCGCTTGCAAGGGCAGGCAACAATAGCAAAAGACATATGCATTTTAACGTGTCAAAAACAAGTTAAACGAAAGCACAGAATAAAAATAAAGCAATGACAAGCTGTAGAATGCGTGTTAGATATAATACTACCAACATACGTAACTGCCAGTTTCATGTGAAGAAAAAAGTAAGTAAAAATCCACTGATGATAGCACATAAAGTGCTTGAACTTTGTTTGGATAAAAGGAAAGTAAAAAATCGGTGTCTTGCATCTGGCGGAATTTCACTCCAATTTTTCTTAGCAAACGCGGAAAATAAGAAGAGTTACGACATCTAAAAGATGTTTATGTCGTACAAATCCTAGTTTCAGTATTTGGCACGTAAGCAGGACTCATGCAGCCATAATCTTATATATAAGGTTTTATACTTTGCAGAGCAATGTATGGTATTACGTTTGATTTCTATCAGATGTTTAACTTTCCTAACAAAAAGCGATATAAAAAGCTGTATATTCTCAACTCTTTGAAGCATAGCATTACAGTTATATAAGTCGGCGAAGAGCAAGAGATGGTGACCAGCCGTTGTAGTAGATTTGGCAGCCAAAAATATGAGGTTGACAACTCTTCTTTACCGCAGTCGCAAAACAGGCGTGCGACCAGACGAATGCGGTGTAGACGCTTCCTGTACAAGCCGTGGTTGAAAGTGAGGCGTCGTGTAGTGTTCTTTAGTCTGCTGGTGCATCGATGTTTCTCGCGCCAGAAATCAGTATTAACACCGGCTTCGTTTTGGCATAGTACATTAGTTTTTGGAGAGCGTCCGCCTTGAGAAAAACATAACTTTCCTTTTCTTCTATTTGCCAGTTATGCTTCGCAGTTCAGCATCATCAGTGTGCTTTTGTCACAGGCCATGTTTTGTTTATATATTTTGTTACCACGTACAGAGAACACAATTGTAGAATTAGAACACAATTGGCGAATACTTCGAAATAAGACAAGGACTTAAGCAAGGAAGTATTCTATCTCCTGCAATTTTTAATGTTGTGATGGAGGGAATGAATAGGGCAGTTAAAGATATAGTAAAAGAAAAATACAAAAAGATGATTTTTGCCGATGATATGGTAATATGGGGTGATAAAGAGGTAGATGTACAGTTACAACTTGATGCGTGGAAAGAATAATGAAAAGGTATGGATCAAAAATAAATAAAGATAAGAGTGAAGTAATGGTATCTGGAAGAGAGAAAGGGATCATCGCAAATATTACCTTGAATGGAGAACCCCTCAAAGTGGTAGAAAGTTTCACTTAGTTAGGGAGTGAAATATCTAGGGATGGAAGAATAACAAATGAAATTAATAGGAGGTTACAGAAGGGAGGCAATTTCTACCAAACAATAAAACACCTGATTTGGAATAAGGAAGTTTCAGAAAAAGCAAAACTCCTTATGTATAAGAATTATTACTTCCGTATTATCACCTATAGCGGAGAAACATGGACAATGACGGAAAGGGACTGGAGCAGACTGCAAGCAGGGGAAATGAAATTTCTCAGAGCAGTTAAGGGAAGAACAAGAATGGACAGAGTAAGGAATGTAGAGATTAGAAAGGACCTTAAACAAGAAAGAATGAGAGAAGAAATTGAAAAAAAGAGATTAAGATGGTATGGGCATGTTAAGAGGATGCATGGGCAGAGACTCCCCAAAATTGTGGAAGAACTAAAGATGGATGGAAAAAGACCTACAAGGCGCCCAAGAACACGGTGGAAAACGGGAATGAGAATATCTGTGGAAAGGAGAGGACTCGCCAGCACCCAGACTCGGCAGTAGCTGGAGCGGGATACGAATATAGATAGATAGATAGATTTTGTTACCACGTGCTAGATTTTCGTGATTTTTATTGCAGATGTTTTCTTTCACAATCTTTCATTTGCAGTCACATAGAACTTAATGTAGAATAGTTATTTACTTTGACATTTTGCGACAGAGACTGTTATGATTGTGCCTAACATAAACTAATTCTATGTGGAAGATTATGTGTGGTTGCAAAATGTTTCACTTACCTCTTCTGGTCCCCATTATTTTCACTGTGTACGCATGCACTAAGTAGCTTTTACTGTCACTGTTTGCAATTTGCAGAAATAAGATGGCGGATAGCTGAACAGTTGAATGTTTTTTGGGCGAGAGTTTTGAACCTTTGTTTTACTTATTTAATTACTATTTTTATTTTATTTATTTGTGTGTGTGTGTGTGTGTGTGTGTGTGTGTGTGTGTGTGTTTGTTTGAGTGTGTTTGGGCTGGTGTTGTCTGATAGTTCTTTCAGGGCAGAGAGCAGAGTTCCGTTACAGAGAACAGTCTATTCATTTATTATTTGCTTTCCTTCAATTATGGCGTTTCGTATTTGATAGTTTTCTTCAATAATTTGTTTTTGTTGAGGGGGGGGGTTTATTGCTGCATTTGAGAGTGTTTTATGTACATAAGGTGTTAGCAAATGTGGAGTGACTGCTGTTAGTTTTTCGTGCTGTTCTCTGCATCTGGTATTAAAGTTTCTGCTCGTCTGTCCTACATAAATTGATTTGCAGTCCTGTCTTATCAGTTGGTAAATACCAGGGTGTGCGGACATTTGCCACGCCGGACAGCTGCCACGGTTTTACCTGCGTCCCTTGTCTCCCCCTCCTGCACCACACCAGCCGCCCGACCCATGGAACTGCATTTACTAACTCCACTTTAGTGGCACTGTCATCAGTAACATTACCGTCGCTGTCGCGAAGTAAAGGTACTTACTGAGCCTTTCCGCCGGTTTACTTAACATAGGACCAGAATCTCTTTGGATTTTCCGCCACATTTCTATAGAGAGTTTCATTGTGCAAAGCATTAAATGCATCTCGCATTGAAATCTGCACCAAATTTCGAGCCTCAGTAAAACTTCGCCAATCTTGGAGATTTTGCGTTCGTCTAAATTATACGTGCCTTTTTTGGTGCTGCTGCAGCAGCTTTCGGTCGTGTTTTGTGTATCATGTGGGATCAGTTCCGTATCTTATTAATTTATTTGGTATGAACCTCTCGAGTGCTGTTGATACTATTTCTTTAAACTTGTCCTCACTTGCATAGTTTGGAAGGATTGGAGACTGTCTCTTAGAAAGACGTCAACCGAATTTTTAGCTGCTTTTATAAATAGATATATTTCGCGTTTAGTTTTGATAAATTTCTTTGTTACGGAATTCAGCCTCGCTACGACTGTGTGTACACTAATCCCTGTATCCGTTGTGATTCTCAGGATTATTTGTGGCTAGGAGGTCAAATGTGTTTTCGTAACCATTTACAATTTGAATGGCCGCGTGAACTAATTATTCAAAATAATTAAAAAAAGCATTTAGAACAATTACGGAAGTTGTTTTCTATCTACAATAGGGTCTGAAAATGTATTTTTGTCAACATACTGAAGGTAGATTGAAGTCACTGCCAACTATAATGTATGAGTAGCGTACCTATTTGTGATGAGACTGAAGTTTTCTTTGAACTGTTTAGCAACTATTTCATCTGAGACCAGGGGTCGGTAAAAGGAGCCAGTTATTAATTTATTCCGGTTGTCGAATATAACCTCTGCCCATACTACGTCACAGGAACTATCTGCTTCAATGTCGCTTGAGAGCTGAAACACACATTACATTATTTTTACTTAAGTTGTGCATCTTGTTTCTGTTGTACAGTAGATCATCACAATTACGGCTTTTCCCTCCGAAACCTAGAATGCATTCTCTGTGACCCTGTAAATATCAGAGCTAAACAATGTAGAATAACAACGTACATTACAAGCATAGCATTCTGTATTACTTCATTTCCTTATTTCTAACATATTAAATTGGACGTCGACTTTATATGACATTTCAATCATAGATATTCTTATGTTTATTTAGTGAACGTATTTTTAGTCATGTTTTGAACATTGTCCCGCTACACTTTATTAGCTGATGTTTCGCCGCAAGGGATATCTGATTTTACAGAGTAAATTAATATGGAGTATGTCGTTCTTCTTTTCAAACATTCACATTCCCATTTCTTCTTTCCTTATTGTCTTTTGGGCATGCAGTTGTAATTAAAGTAGGCACAAATGCAGTGATCAAAAATAAATGGTTAGCTTTCATTCGCATTCTCTTTACATCGTTCTTTTCTTGTTGCTCCCATGGCGTGGGGCTGTTCCTATCGCAGTCAGTAAGCGTGAAAGGAAGCTATCGTACCGACAGAGGGATCTCTGTTTATACTTGGCAGAACTAATTACATACTGACATAATCGTCGGTATTGCTTTCGTTTCCCAAAAGTCATAAATATTTCGATTTTGGAAAAGAAGCTCTGTATTTCGCCAAGATGTCGAAGAAGGAGGTCCCTTACGTACTGGTTATACCGAGTAAGATGTGGAGACGGCGGTTTGAAAGCGGACAGAAATAGTACGAGGAAGGGCGTCCCTTACCTGAGGAATCGCTACTCAAGCTACCTGGCGAAGGGGCAAGTGTGGCAAATGTCCGGCGTGGCAAATGTCCGGCATTCAAATACCAGATGTGTTGTATTTGTCTGTTCTTGAATTGGCATAATCGAAAGTCTTTGCATTTGCAGGGCTCTTGCCTTCTGTGTTCCGCTTCGCTGTGATTGTAAATTTTAAAACATTTTAAAAGTCCGTCGCTGGTAACACTACATGTCATCTCTACCCCTGTCCTAAACGCTCTTCTCGTGATGCGAACTGCATGCGGCGTTGGTGAAACCAGCAAGTCGCCAGGGCGGCGGTTGCCCGCTCGCGACACGAATGCGACACGGCGGCTCTCATGCAGGCCGCCCCTCGCACATTCGGAACGAGCGGCGTGGAGCACGAGGCCGGAAGTGGAACGGAACGCCCGCGCCGCCTGCCCAGCGCATTCCTGCCACCGAGGCGAGTGACCCCCGGACACCCACCGTGCGCTTTCAGAGCCTGGAGTGGGGGCGGGGCGCGCTCTTTCGTAGCAGCGACGCTCCTGCAGCCAATCGACGAGGCGCCAGCCGCGAGGCTCCTTCGGCGAAGACTACATCCCGCCTGGAACGGTGCCCACTGCATCGCGTGTATCCCATTCGTGCCGTCAGTGTGCCACGCCTGGGGTACAAATGGGCTCCGTTTTATTTCCTGGTGTGCCGAATACGAAGATAAACAGAACTGAGAAGATTAAAACTGTGTGCCGGACCGAGGCTCGAACTCGCGACCTTTACCTTTCGCGGGCGAGTGCTCTACCATCTGAGCTACCCAAGCACGACTTACGACCCGTCATCAGAACAATTCCGCCAGTACCTCGTCTCCTACCTTCCAAACTTTACAGAACCTCTCCTGCAGACATTGCAGAACTACCACTCCTGGGAGAAGGGTATTGCGAAGACATGGCTTAGCCACAGCCTGGGTAGAGCACTCGCCCGCGAAAGGCAAAGGTCCTGAGTTCGAGTCTCGGTCGGGCGCACAGTTTTAATCTGCCACGATGTTTCATATCAGCACACACTCCGCTGCAGAGTGAAAATTTAATTCTGAGAACTGAGAAAGACGAGTATTGTTTGTAACAAATGCATAAGCGACGAGGCATTTGTTACTATTCCAGGAGATTTCTCGATGGCAACCTGATGAGATAGATATCTTGGTAAGGTACACTACTGGCCATTAAAATTGCTACACCAAGAAGAAATGCAGACGGTAAACGGGTATTCATTGGACAAATATATTGTATTATAACTGACAAATCCTTCAATCTGCTATTCCGGGTCCATAAACTAGTCCTTCCTCTTCCTCACAGATGGCGTTCAGCTCGATCTTGGCCGTTCTGTGCTGCTCCAGAGCCGCTCGAACGACCGGAGACAAGCGGTTTTCGGCCGCTTGAATCTTGTGTTCGTCCGAATGCTTGGCGAACTGCGTCGAATAGAGTTCAAGGGTAATGTCAATCGTTGTCATTGTCTTCAGAATTGCTGAATACCCTTCGTTGAAGCTGCTCACTGCAAGGAATGTTGCAGTCTCCACAGTCTTCGCACCAGAATGCAAATGCTGGTGGGCTATCTTCCAAACACAAGCGTTCAAACTTTCATTAGAATTTTGTGGTTTCCTCCGAAGCATCGGTACAATAACTCGGCCTCAAAAAGGGCCTCGTAGATCGGATGAATTACTTTCAGAACTTCTTTGGAGAGCGACTGGTCGTGTTGATATTCGTCCAGATGTCCGGTAGCCTCTGCAATGCTCCACTTTCACCAACTAGTTTCCCCAGCCGGACAATTTTGGTGTTGTGGAAATACGCTTCTGGCCATTAAAATTGCTACACCAAGAAGAAATGCAGATGATAAACGGGTATTCATTGGACAAATATATTCTATTAGAACTGACAAGTGATTACATTTTCACGCAATTTGGGTGCATAGATCCTGAGAATTCAGTACCCAGAAAAACCACCTCTGGCCGTATTGACGGCCTTAATACGCCTGAGCATTGAGTCAAACAGAGCTTCGATGGCGTGTACAGATACAGCTGCCCATGCAGCTTCAACACGATACCACAGTTCATCAAGAGTAGTGACTGGCGTATTGTGACGAGCCAGTTGCTCGGCCACCATTGACCAGACGTTTTCGATTGGTGAGAGATCTGGAGAATGTGCTGGCCAGGGCAGCAGTCGAACTGTTTCTATATCCAGAAAGGCCCGTACAGGACCTGCAACATGCTGAAATGTAGGGTTTCGCAGGGATCGAATGCAGGGTAGAGCCACGGGTCGTAACATATCTGAAATGTAACGTCAACTGTTCAAAGTGCCGTCAATGCGAAGAAGAGGTGACCGAGCCGTGTAACCAATGGCACCCCATACCATCACGCCGGGTGATACGCCAGTATGGCGATGACGAATACACGCTTCCAACGTGCGTTCACCGCCATGTCGCCAAACACGGATGCGACCTTCATGGAGCTGTAAACAGAACCTGGATTCGTCCGAAAAAATGACGTTTTGCCATTCGTGCACCCAGGTCCGTCGTCGAGTATACCATGGCAGGCGCTCCTGTCGGTGATGCAGCGTCAAGGGTAACCGCAGCCATGGCCTCTGAGCTGATAGTCCATGCTGCTGCAAACGTCGTCGAACTGTTCATGCAGATGGTTGTTTTCTTGCAAACGTCCCCATCTGTTGACTCGGGGATCAAGACGCGTCTGCACGATCCGTTACAGCCATGCGGATAAGATGCCTGTCATCTCGACTGCTAGTGATACGAGGCCGTTGGGATACAGCACGGCGTTCCGTATTACCCTCCTGAACCCACTGATTCCATATTCTGGTAACAGTCATTAGATCTCGACCAACGCGAGCAGCAAATTCGCGATACGATAAACCGCAATCGCGATAGGCTACAATTCGACCTTAATCAAAGTCGGAAACATGATAGTACACATTTATCCTCCTTACACGAGGCATCACAACAACGTTTCGCTATCATCCCGAGAACTATACCTATGGAGGACATCATTGCCAACACCGAAGCAGCCATTCGGACCCTTCCTTGTGAAAGGGCAGAGGAAATACGCACTGAAACAGCCAGGATACTACGCCGAGCAAAACCACCAGCTTGCAACCTGAAGAAAGAAGAGGTACAAGCCATTAAGAAGCTCAACGCCGACAAGAGTATATTGGTACTGCCTGCCGATAAGGGGAATGCGACCGTCGTAATGAAGACCGAAGATTATGAGCAAAAGATCCGAGACCTATTAGATCCGACGACGTACCGAAAACTAAGCGCAGATCCGACGCAGCGTATCACTCGGAATACGAATCGATTAATCAAGGCGTCTTCTCTGCCGGCGGACATACAGAGAAACCTGCGCAACACAGAAGCCCTACCACCTCGGCTGTATGGATTACCCAAGATCCATAAGAACAACGTTCCACTGAGACCGATCGTTAGCGCTCCTGGCTCACCAACGTATACTGGCGAAACACTTGGCCTCTCTACTCCAGCCACACGTGGGAAAGACCGACACATACATTAAGGACTCAGGACATTTCATTGAGAAGCTGAAGAAACTGAAACATGCGCCAAACGACATCCTGGTCAGTTTTGATGTTGTTTCGTTATTTACGAAAGTGCCACTCAGCGACGCTCTGGAGCACATCGGTTCCATGTTCCCGCAAGACATCAAAAAGCTCTTCCATGCATGTCTCACCACGAGCTATTTCACGTGGAATGGCGATTTCTACCAACAGCTGGAAGGCGTCGCCATGGGTAGTCCTCTCAGTCCAGTGGTGGCCAACTTCTTCATGAAACAATTCGAAGCACAGGCACTGGCCTCGGCGACTTGCAAACCTAAGGTGTGGTACAGGTACGTCGATGACACTTTCATGGTGTGGAGCCATGGTGAAGAACAGCTCGGTGAATTCCTGAGACACTTGAACAGCCTCCATGCCAACATAACATTTACCATGGAAGTAGAAAAGGACAAGAAACTGCCATTTCTAGATGTGCTGGTCACAAGGGACGGCGAAAACCTGGGACACAGCGTGTATCGAAAACCGACACACACGGACCGATACCTGCACAAACTGTCAAGCCACCACCCGAGCCAGAAAAGAGGCATGATTAGTACGCTAGTAAAGAGAGCAGGATGAATATGTGAGCCTCAACACCTCAAACGAGAAATGCAACACCTGGAAATTGTTCTGAGGAGCAATGGATACTCCACAAATTACATTAGAAGTGTAACAGAGCCAAACACTCGGCGAAGTAAGGAACCAGAAAAAGAAATGTCGGGTACGGCCTTTCTGCCATACATTCCCAGAGTGACGGACAGAATCGGCCGTATATTGAGCAAACACGGCGTAAAGACGATTTTCAAACCGACAAGGAAGATCAAAGAGTGTCTTAGATCGGCGAAGGAGAAAAGAGATCCACTTGCAATGTCGGGAATATACCGTATATCTTGCACATGCGGAAAAGTTTATGTCGGAATGATTGGACGATCCATTAACACCAGGATCAAAGAGCATAAGCGACATTGCAGGTTGGGGCAGGTGGAGAAATCGGCCGTGGCAGAGCACGCACTGAATGAGACCGACCACGTAATAAAATTCGCCGACACGGAAGTTCTGGCTGTAGAGAAGCACTATCACACGCGCTTGTTCAGAGAAGCTGTAGAAATCCAAAAACACGCGAACAGTTTCAACAAGAAGGAGGAAAGCCTTAAGGTAAACGGATCCTGGCTTCACGTACTGCAGCGAACGACCGTCGCAGGTAGCAAGAGGAGAACCGCACCGGAAATGACCGTGGAGAAGCCCTCGGACGTTGGCGCGCCAGGTACATATAGTCTGCGGCCGCGAGCTCGCCTCCAGTTCACCACCGGCAATGGAGGGTGAAGCTTTGACAATGCCAGCCACTCGTGCTGGCGAAACGTCAGAAAAATCATTGGATGAACGTCGGCCGAAGAACCCGAGACAGAAGGCAATAGGCAGTTTGTCAACAAGTGGCCACGGAAGCCTTAACAATTTTGTATTACGCCTCTACGGGGAGGAGATTTGCAAATTGTACCGACGCCTTGACTAACGACGGAAGAAGAAAGCGCGACTGATGTCCTCTCTCGCCTTTCTGTCACGGTGCCGAGATGAATGTGCTACACCGAAGTTCTTGAGATGCAAGCGCCTATTCACCACCGCCCAAGCATATCGTATCTACGACAGAATGGAACGAGCTTTTCTTCGTGAGCGAATACATACAACACGGAGAGACTTGGCAAGAACGGATCAGGAACTTCTGGACATTTTCTATCAACTAAGTAGCAGAATGCATCGAGACGACTGGGACAAGATCGACAGCATCACTCACAGGAGCATGCAGAACGAACTCGAGCGCTGCACCGAGCGGCAAAAGAAAAAGTTTGAAAGATGCCGGAGGCAGACCGACAAGGCGATTCCCGACATGTCACACACAGTTGTCAACCTCACTGAACGACAATTGACCGAAGAGGAAGTGTCTGTTCTTCAAAAAGGAGGGAATTTGGCTATCATCCCGAGAACTATACCTATGGACGACATCATTGCCAACACCGAAGCAGCCATTCGGACCCTTCCTTGTGAAAGGGCAGAGGAAATACGCACTGAAACAGCCAGGATACTACGCCGAGCAAAACCACCAGCTTGCAACCTGAAGAAAGAAGAGGTACAAGCCATTAAGAAGCTCAACGCCGACAAGAGTATATTGGTACTGCCTGCCGATAAGGGGAATGCGACCGTCGTAATGAAGACCGAAGATTATGAGCAAAAGATCCGAGACCTATTAGATCCGACGACGTACCGAAAACTAAGCGCAGATCCGACGCAGCGTATCACTCGGAATACGAATCGATTAATCAAGGCGTCTTCTCTGCCGGCGGACATACAGAGAAACCTGCGCAACACAGAAGCCCTACCACCTCGGCTGTATGGATTACCCAAGATCCATAAGAACAACGTTCCACTGAGACCGATCGTTAGCGCTCCTGGCTCACCAACGTATAAACTGGCGAAACACTTGGCCTCTCTGCTCCAGCCACACGTGGGAAAGACCGACACATACATTAAGGACTCAGGCCATTTCATTGAGAAGCTGATGAAACTGAAACTTGCGCCAAACGACATCCTGGTCAGTTTTGATGTTGTTTCGTTATTTACGAAAGTGCCACTCAGCGACGCTCTGGAGCACATCGGTTCCATGTTCCCGTAAGACATCAAAAAGCTCTTCCATGCATGTCTCACCACGAGCTATTTCACGTGGAATGGCGATTTCTACCAACAGCTGGAAGGCGTCGCCATGGGTAGTCCTCTCAGTCCAGGGGTGGCCAACTTCTTCATGGAACTATTCGAAGCACAGGCACTGGACTCGGCGACTTGCAAACCTAAGGTGTGGTACAGGTACGTCGATGATACTCTCATGGTGTGGAGCCATGGTGAAGAACAGCTCGGTGAATTCCTGAGACACTTGAACAGCCTCCATGCCAACATAACATTTACCATGGAAGTAGAAAAGGACAAGAAACTGCCATATCTAGATGTGCTGGTCACAAGGGACGGCGAAAACCTGGGACACAGCGTGTATCGAAAACCGACACACACGGACCGATACCTGCACAAACTGTCAAACCACCACCCGAGCCAGAAAAAGAGGCATGATTAGTACGCTCGTAAAGAGAGCAGGACGAATATGTGAGCCTCAACACCTCAAACGAGAAATGCAACACCTGGAAATTGTTCTGAGGAGCAATGGATACTCCACAAATTACATTAGAAGTGTAACAGAGCCAAACACTCGGCGAAGTAAGGAACCAGAAAAAGAAATGTCGGGTACGGCCTTTCTGCCATACATTCCCAGAGTGACGGACAGAATCGGCCGTATATTGCGCAAACACGGCGTAAAGACGATTTTCAAACCGACAAGGAAGATCAAAGAGTGTCTTAGATCGGCGAAGGAGAAAAGAGATCCACTTGCAATGTCGGGAATATACCGTATACCTTGCACATGCGGAAAAGTTTATGTCGGAATGACTGGACGATCCATTAACACCAGGATCAAAGAGCATAAGCGACATTGCAGGTTGGGGCAGGTGGAGAAATCGGCCGTGGCAGAGCACGCACTGAATGAGACCGACCACGTAATAAAATTCGCCGACACGGAAGTTCTGGCTGTAGAGAAGCACTATCACACGCGCTTGTTCAGAGAAGCTTTAGAAATCCAAAAACACGCGAACAGTTTCAACAAGAAGGAGGAAAGCCTTAAGGTAAACGGATCCTGGCTTCCCGTACTGCAGCGAACGACCGTCGCAGGTAGCAAGAGGAGAACCGCACCGGAAATGACCGTGGAGAAGCCCTCGGACGTTGGCGCGCCAGGTACATATAGTCTGCGGCCGCGAGCTCGCCTCCAGTTCACCACCGGCAATGGAGGGTGAAGCTTTGACAATGCCAGCCACTCGTGCTGGCGAAACGTCAGAAAAATCATTAGATGAACGTCGGCCGAAGAACCCGAGACAGAAGCCAATAGGCAGTTTGTCAATTTAATTACTACTTTCATAGAAACCTGACTGAAGTTGTTCTGAATCGAGGAACGTGGAAACAGAGCCGAGAGGGGAGTGAGACAGAGGTGTAACCTATTCCAGACGTTATTCCAACTATACACTGAACTAGCAGTAAAGGAAGCCAATGCAATATCTGGAGGGTCAATTGAAGTTCAGAGACAGGAAATAAAATCAATGAGATTAGCTGATGACATTGTAATTCATCCAGGGACAGCGAAAGACTTGGAAGAGCTGTTGAATGGATTGGACAGTGGTTTGAAAAAGAGGTTGTAAGATGAACATCAGCAAAGGTTGAAATGCAGCCAGCCCTTCGACTCATCTATTTTCATTTATTCACCTTTAATTATGCAACAGAGGATAGTTGAACTAGTTTAACAGGAGCAATGAGACCACAGTGATTGTATAAGCTGATTTCAGTTCCTCTTCTTTACTTCTGTAATCTAACGTGGTACTGCGTATTTCACTTTGCATAATGATCGAGCTTTGAAAGTGGGGAATGCTGTGATTAAGAGACAGGTGGCTTGCAGCAAGACCTGGTGAAACGAGTCACGTTCAACCGTACGCCCACAGGCTTTCACAGAACTGAAAATGGCTCTGAGCACAATGGGACTTAACTTCTAAGGTCATCAGTCCCCTAGAACTTAGAACTACTTAAACCTAACTAACCTAAGGACATCACTCACATCCATGCCCGAGGCAGGATTCGAACCTGCGACCGTAGCGGTCGCGCGGTTCCAGACTGAAGCGCCTAGAACCGCTCGGCCACAACGGCCGGCTTTTCACAGAACTATATGGAGGAGAGGAGCAGGAACAGCTGCCGTGCCATGTCAGGGGTGAAAGTCGCTTTGCCGAATTGTGAACAGGGCGAGAGGCTATTGTGCTGTTTAAAGTATAGTCAGTGAGCTCGTCAAGGTAAAAACTTGCTTTCCAGAGTACAGAGTTCTGTCAGCGGGTTGTAGGTGCTACGAGAAAGTTAAAAGGAACGCTTGAGTAAATAAACATCTCCTGGCCGTTCTGAAAACTTGACGAAACAGCTGTGAACTACTTAAGGTTCAGAAGTTGCAACAGAGTTAGCGATTAGCCTCATGAACAGGTTTTCAGCATTTCACAGAACCTGTAAAGTAAGGCAATCTGATGGCTAAATGAGCGCGACTGGTGTGTTAGGAGTGACGTCAGGAGGACATTACACTTGACGGGAAGGTTTTACAGAAGAGAGGAGGAAATTCAATTCGTTGCCTCGTTGATGTTTCGCTTTTCCTTGATGGAATATTTTGCCAAAGAAACAATTGGCGGGCTGTAGTAACTTTTGAGAGCATTGGTGCACGCATTTTATTGGCGGAAGAAAGGAGCAAGCTGCTTTTTAGAGTCTTGAAAATATCGAGTCGCAGTAGGGCAGACAGTGAGCAGAAGTCGGAGGTAGAAAATCGTGGAGTACTGCAGGCTGTGCTCTCAGCTGGCGGAGTCATTTCAGGTCCAGTGTTTAGTCCTCAGCTGAGTAATGGTAGCGCTGCACTTCATACCGGAGAGGCGCAGTGTCTGCACTCTTCACATTTTACATGGAAGATTATGGTAAATGTGGCTCACAGCTCTGACATATTAGGACACACAAGAGCTGTAGTTCCAACTTTGTGATAGGTTTCACTGTCTAATAGTCGCGAGTGCATCCTCAGATCTTTGGAATGCTTAGGTTTTTATTGCAGACAAACCGTCACTGTGAACGTCATATAGTCAGGATACAATTCATTTCACAATGTCAGATACGAGATTATTGAGCAATTCCACCTAGCTGATTAACTTTGTCAACTCATAGTTTTTATTTTTGCAGTTGTCATCGGAAAGTATGTCATTGCAATATGGATATTCACATAACTGTTTTCAGTACGTAATTTTTCAAAATGTCTTTGTAATAAATCACAGAGGACGTTTTAATTCTTGTGTTTATTATCACAGTCAGTCCTTTACAGTGATAATTCCTCGCCTTCACATTCAGTGCTAGGGCCTATATAAATTATAGCGTTAGTAAATTCGTTGGGTGCATTAAATTCAGCATTGAATCTCAAAGGAGTGCATGATTCGTGATTAACTCTGATTCAGCTACATTCGCTTACATACATATGGCATTTTACGACGTAAAACAAGGATAGTGGAATGTAGGCGGATTGAAACTGGTGAAGATGAGAGAATTAGATTAGAATATGAGACATTGTAGGTAAATTTTACTGTTTGAGCACCAAAATGACTAAGAGAAAGCAGACAGCATATAAAATGCAGCCTGGCAATTGCAAGAAATACGTTTTTGAAAAACAGAAATTTGAAATTTGTTAAAATCGAATATAAATTTTAGGGGTTAGGAAGTCTTTTGTGTAGGTATTTATTTGTCTGGACTGTAGCCTTGTGTAGAAGTGGAACATGGACGATAACCAGTTCAGTCAAGAAGTGAATAGAAGCTTTTGAAATGTGTGATACGGAAGAATGCTGCAGATTACATGGTTAGATTGGATAACTAATCGAGACGTACTGGATCGACTGTGGAAAATAAAAATTTACCCAGCTCGTGACTAAAAGAAGGGGTCGGGTGATGAGGCACATCCTGACGAATCAAGGAATCAACAGCATAATTACCACAGAATAACGTCCTGTTTAATGCCACAATTGAGCACGACGCAGTTGCGGAAGAAGTGAAAGAATTATCGTAGCTATGATGTGAAATTACACAGGATGGCTGGACCAGTGAAGTTATCAGATGTTCATGTGTACAGGTGGAGAAAGCTGTCTTCAACTAAAAAAAAGGGGGATCTTCTGGTACCAGATATTGATACGGAGAAGGGGAAGGAGGTTAAACGTGTATCGTCGCAAACCCAGGAGAGAAGGAACTGGAAGCACCTGATGCCCGTGATAGCTACCATGATCTCCACATTTTAGATCTGAAATAGCTTAATTCGGTAGCAACCAACAGTGAAAAATACGTGATCTAAACTGTACTTCGTTCATAAACTGGAAGCATTTAAAATGCGTTGCTGTTAAGAATGTGTCCGCCTCCGCAGCTGAGGGGTCGGCGCGGCTGGCTGCCATGCTGGCGATCCCGGTTCGATTCCCAGTACTGTCAGGAATTTTTCCTTGGTGTGAGGACTGGTACGGGATGCACTCAGCCCATTGCGACCAGCTGAGGAGTTATTCGACCGATTAGTAGCAGTTCCAAGGTAAAGAAGCCCGACAACGATCGGGAGAGCAGTGTGCTGACCACAGACCCCTCCATACCACATCCGATGACGCTATTGGCAGAGGATGACACTGGCGGTCGGTCGGGCCTGATTGCCCTATCAGGGCCAGGACGCGGAACTTTTGTTAGGAATGTAAAAAAGTTAAGTAGTCGGATAAAGCACTAAATGAAAAATTACTGGAAAGAATAGGGGACGAACACTCTTAGGAGAAGGGACAGGTTAATGGGGCTTCTGCTGCAGCAGCCAGGAATAGTTGGACGGAGGTGTAAGACGGTGAGGATAGGAGGAGCAGATAAGGATTACAATGCGGAAAACAAATTACAGAGGATGTAGGGGTTACATAATGATGAAAGGAGAAGCCTAAGTTAAGATAAATTCAGAACAGCATCAGCCGCGTCGATAGATTTAAATCTTAATAGTGACTATTCCAAGACGAGTTGTTGGACATAATCTCTTGAGTGGGAAAAACCAGAGGGAAATTTATGCTTTTAAGCGATGCGCCGTTCGTCTTGCAATCCGCCTGCTAACAGCGTAGGAAAGGAGTGCGGTTCTGTAAACCCTCGTTGCCAGTTTTGTAAAGGTCTCGGCTCTACTGTCGTGGAGGCCGAGTTGCCACTGTTGTTACGGTAGGCCGAGTCTTTGAGTTCGTGAAACTGTTTCTGACGCAGTACACCGCTAAGATAATTTCTCCCTCCCACTATTACACAGCTATGCCTTAGGGACAGGTAACAGAATAGGAGAACGAAGATTCTACGACACTCCAACAAATTAGTAACAAAGTCACACAAATGAGTGTCTTGACGAAAAAAGGAGTCTGCAACACTACTCGTAATACAACACAAAAAAATGCCCCCAATTACTAACAAGGGAACCTCCCTATCGCACCCCCCTCAGATTTAGTTATAAGTTGGCACAGTGGATAGGCCTTGAAAAACTGAACACACATCAATCGAGAAAACAGGAAGAAGTTGTGTGGAACTATGAAAAAATAAGCAAAATATACAAGCAGAGTAGTCCATGTGTGACATAGGCAACATCAAGGAGAACGTAGGCTCAGTAGCGCCGTGGTCTCGTGGTTAGCGTGAGCAGCTTCGGAGCGAGAAGTCCTTGATTCAAGTCTTCCCTCGAGTGAAAAATTTTCTTTCTTTATTTTCGCAAAGTTATGATCTTTCCGTTCGTTCATTGACGTCACTGTTCACTGGAATAAGTTTAGTGTCTGTGTTTTGCGACCGCACCGCAAAACCGTGCGATTAGTAGACGAAAGGACGTGCCTCTCCAACGGGAACCGAAAACATTTGATCGCAAGGTCATAGGTCAACCGATTCCTCCACAGAAAAACATGTCTCATATATTCTATACGACACTGGTGACGACATGTGTGTCACATGACAGGAATTTGTTGTCGACCCACCCAACTTGTACACTTGGCGAATGGGTAAAAAGATTCTTCTACCTTGCCCGATTTAGATTTTCTTGTGGATGTGATAATCACTCCCAAAAAACTGATGAAAACATAATAGTTTGTCACATAAACTGAAAATAAAAAATTAAACTTTTCACTCGAGGGAAGACTTGAACCAAGGACCTCTCGTTTCGCAGATACTCACACTAACCACGGGACCACGACGCTCCTGTGTTTGTGTTATCCTTGATGTTGCTTATCTTGCACATGGACTACTCAGTTTATATATTTCGCTCATTCTTTCATAGTTCCACACAACTTCTTCCTGTTTTCTCGATTGATCTGTGTTCAGTTTTTCAAGGCCTATCCACTGTGCCAACTTATAACTAAATCTGAGGGGGGTGCGATGGGGAGGTTCCCTTGTAAGTGCAAATAATCGTAGGTAGACTTCACAGTACATAGAAAATGCAATTTACAGCAACTGTCTGTTCACTTCCAAGAGTTTTCTAAACGACGTTCCCTGACTGTGTCAGCCCTGGACGATGATCCATAACAAGTGGCGAGAGTTGCTCTTCTGTCTTCCTAGTAGGCGTCTGTCCATTGCCCTCCGGTCATTGGCGGATTGTACTCGGTCGGCAATTGGCCGAGGCCAAGTCGGTACCTTCATTCTCAGCGCCGTCCGTGGCGCTGGTGGATCTCTCGGCAAGTGGCGAGTCTCTATGGCACTGGCACGAGCTCGCATCTTTCCACCTATGGTGCTTCTTCCCTGGCTGTGTCTCGTTCGGACGGCACAGGAAGCGGGGAGGATTCTGTTAATCTTAGTGTTCTTCACACCAGATCATTTAATGGCTCAAGCCGGCCAGTGTGGCCGAGCGGTTCTATGCGCTTCAGTCTGGAGCCGCGCGACCGCTATGGTCGCAGGTTCGAATCCTGCCTCGGGCATGGATGTGTGTAATGTCCTTAGGTTAGTTAGGTTTAAGTAGTTCTAAGTTCTAGGGGACTGATGACCTCAAATGTTAAGTCCCGTAGTGCTCAGAGCCATTTAATAGCTCAGAGAATACGGACGTAGGTAGACACTCGACTTCTTCTGGTTCTCCAGGTACAGGCTAAACACATGTGTCAACTGGAGCATCTTGTCCTCGTTCTGCTCGCTGACCTTCTCCACGAATGTTTGCAATGCAAGACTTGTTTTTGGCTGATCGTGGTCTCCGACACACGCAGGTTATGTTCCTCCCTTTTCCTTTTGTGCGGGATGGCTTTCTCTGTTATACAGGGTGTCCACAATGAGACTCAAACATTTTAATATCCTATATCTTTCTCATTTCAGATGGTGGGCCTGTGAATCCTGAAGGGGCAGACAGAGCACCTCAACAAGTTTGTGGTATGCAAATTTGATACGCCAAGTGGCCGTAGTGGAGCTGCAATCAATTGTTTCAGCAAAATGGAGGATATGAAGGAGCGTGCACAAATGGTCTGGTGGTATGCAGAGACAAAATCGGCGGCCCAAGTGCAAAGAAACTTTCGTCGGTTTTACAATAAAGCGCCCCCGTCGTTCAAGACTACAAAGAAGTGGTGTGATCAGTTTTTGGCTACTGGGAGTGTCGCGATAAGGCATGGTGGTGGTAAGCCTGGCATCAGCGAACATCATGTGGAGCAAGTGCGGCGGTCATTCGAACAAAGTCCACAGAAGTCAGTGCGACAGGTAGCACGAGAACTTCGTATGAAACGTTCAACAGTGCACAAAGTGCTTCATCAGCGATTACGTTTGTACCCATATTAAGTGCAGGTTGTGCAAGAAATCGAGCCTGATGATCGACCAAAGCGAGAAGAATTTTCGTGTGCCATGTTAGATCGCATTGCCTCGGATGGAACATTTTTATCACGCGTGATGTTTACTGACGAGGCAAACTTTCACGTGTCAGGGACTGTCAATCGTCACAATATGCGCATCTGGGGGTCCGAAAATCCACATGCACCTAGAGAACATAAGCGCGACAGTCCGAAAGTTAATGTGTGGTGTGGTTTGATGATAAATCGCATTGTTGGGCCGTTTTTCTTTCAGGAGCCGACTGTGGATGGAACCATCTACCTGGACATGTTGGAACAAATTGCCGTGCCACAGATAACAGACCTGCAGCCAAATGTGATGATTCAACAGGACGGTACAGCACCCCATTGGAGCCTCGATGTCCGAAAATTTTTAAATGACACATTCCCGCAACGATGGATTGGCCGTGGAGGTCCAATTCCTTGGCTGCCACGTTCGCCCGACATAACCCCCCCCCCCCCCCCCTCGATTTTTTCTTGTGGGGTTATGTGAAAGACCGGGTATACGCTACACCAGTAAAGGACCTGCAAGACTTGAAACAGTGCATAAGAATTGTCATCAATCTGTCACAGAACAGATACTCCGCAACACATGGCACGAAATCGATTATAGACTTGATATTCTTCGCGCTACCCGTGGCGCCCATGTTCAAGTGTACTGAACCGTCCACCTGTGTATGAAAACTTGACGAACTGCTGTATGATTTCCCTGTATTTGTTCGTCAAATGTTGGAGTCTCATTTATATCCCAGATACAATTCCATTTTACTGATTTTATCCTATATGCTGAAACATTTTACAGATATGAGGAACTCCATTTCTGGTGGTTTTGGAGGCTAGCATTTGCTCCACATACATGGTAGGTAAAGGTAGCACTAAGATTCAATTCAGGTGAAACACATTTAACTCTATTGATCAATGGGCTGTCAGTCAAACGCTCTGTTTAAATGTTGCACTGGTAACTGGCCTTCGATGAAATATGATCAGATAATTAGCGACATCCCTGGTAGCGTAATATGGGACTGTTCCTCTTTTTTTCTTTTTTAATCTCATTTTGCGCTATATTGATCGATGAATTTGTTCGTGGTCGACGTCCGATGACAGCCGTTCAGGTTCTTTGTTGATCCGTTGATCCGTTCACCCAGTTTTTTCTTTTATTATTATTATTATTATTACAGAGGGCAGCTAACCCTCTGACCGAACAAGCTGAGTTACCGTGCCGGCTCCTTTCGTTGTAATGTTACGTTAGCTAGGTAGGTGGACTCGTGATTTTGAATGTATGACGAAACACTGTGTGGCTGAGTGCTGACGTGGATTTTCATTATAGCTTGCACCTGCTCTGAGGCGTCACATTACTAGTTTTTTAAATCGAGCACACTTGGCCCGTGGTCGTCGCTTTCGCTAGTGTCACAGGATGGATAGACAGCGCACATCCTCTTTTATGCTGGACACCAGACACCTACCATCAATTCTTCAACCTTCCGAGCCCCTCCTCCCACCCCACCCCACCAAACCCCCTACCGAGAGGGGAAAAACTTTGGGATTTTCGAGAGAAAGGGACCATGCCATAATAGTCCCATTCGTGAACATTTGCTCGTATACGAATAGGGTAGCACAAATGAGTTCTGGCGTAACCACAAACGCCGGAACACAGAGACGAAACGCAAGAGCAGAGAAGGCTCTGAGGAAACGGCGACCAATGGTGCGCGGAATCGGACCACTAGTGCTACGCTGTTAGATTGTCGTAATCCGTATCAATTGTTTCCAAGGACTCGCTGTATAACAAGAACTGTGTTGTTCTCATGTCGCCTCTCAAATGGTTCAAATGGCTCTGAGCACTATGGGACTTAACTGCTGCGGTCATCAGTCACCTAGAAGTTAGAACTACTTAAACCTAACTAACCTAAGGACATCACAATCATCCACGCCCAAGGCAGGATTCGAACCTGCGACCGTAGCGGTGGCGTGGTTCCAGTCTGTAGCGCCTAGAACCGCTCGGCCACTTCGGGCGGCTGTCGCCTCTCGGTAGCGACATTAAGAATTGTCGGTTTGCTTTCTGGAAATAAAACTACTAATGTTATTTGATTTAATTGTCGTATAGCATTTCGAGAGCTCAACATCCTCCTCGAACACTATTGGCGACGAGTGGGCAAGACCACACAAATCGTCACAAGTTTGTTTAAGCCACGAGTGAGCGTCACGAAAACGCTGAAAAACCTGTTCAGGCAGACGATTCACGACAAATATCGACTACCCCGAAAACGTACACTACTGACCATTAAAATTGCTACACCAAGAAGAAATACAGATGATAAACGGATATTCATAGGACAACTATATCATACTAGAACTGACATGTGATTACATTTTCATGCAATTTGGGTGCATAGATACTGAGAAATCAGTACCCAGAACAACCACCTCTGGCCATAATAACGGCCTTGACACGCCTGGGCATTGAGTCAAACAGAGCTTGGAAGGCGTGTACAGGTCCAGCTGCCCATGCAGCTTCAACACGATACCGCAGTTCATCAAGAGTAGTGACTGGCGGATTGTGACGAGCCAGTTGTTGGGCAACCACTGACCAGACGTTTTCAGTTGGTAAGAGATCTGGTAAATGTGCTGGCCAGGGCAGCAGTCGAACATTTTCTGTATCCAGAAAGGCCCTTACAGGATCTGAAACATGCGGTCTTGCATTATCCTGCTGAAATGTAGCGTTTCCCAGGGATCGAATGAAGGGTAGAGCCACGGGTCGTAACACATCTGAAATGTAACGTCCACTGTTCAAAGTGCCGTCAGTGCGTACAAGAGGTGACCGAGACGTGTAACCAATGGCACCCCACACCATCACGCCGGGTGTTACGGCAGTATGGCGATGACGAATACACGCTTCCAATGTGCGTTCACCGCGATGTCGCCAAACACGGATGCGACCTTCATGGAGCTGTAAACAGAACCTGGATTCGTCCGAAAAAATGACGTTTTGCCATTCGTGCACCCAGGTTCGTCGTCGAGTACACCATGGCAGGCGCTCCTGTCTGTGATGCAGCGTCAAGCGTAACCGCAGCCATGGTCTCCGAGCTGATAGTCCATGCTGTTGCAAACGTCATCGAACTGTTGGTGCAAATGGTTGTTGTCTTCCAAACGTCCCCATCTGTTGATTCAGGGATCGAGACGTCGCTGCACGATGCGTTACAGCCATGCAGATAAAATGCCTGTCATCTCGACTGCTAGTGATACGAGGCCGTTGGGATCCAGCACAGCGTTCCGTATTACCCTCCTGAACCCACCGATTCCATATTCTGCTAACATTCATTGGATCTCGACCAACGCGATCAGCAATGTCGCGATACGATGCACCGCAACCGTGGTAGGCTACAAACCGACCTTAATCAAAGTCGGAAACGTGATGGTATGCATTTCTCCTCCTTACACGAGGCATCACAACAACGTTTCACCAGGCAACGCCGGTCAACTGCTGTTTGTGTATGAGAAATCGGTTGGAAACTTTCCTGATGTCAGCACGTTGTAGGTGTCGCCGCGGGCGCCAACCTTGTGTGAATGCTCTGAAAAGCTAATCATTTGCATATCACAGCATCTTCTTCCTGTCGGTTAAATTTCGCGTCTGTAGCACGTCATCTTCGTGGTGTAGCAATTTTATTGGCCAGTAGTGTATATTTATAAAGTTTCGACAACTAATCTTAAGGGGGGAATCTAAGAATAAGAATTCTCTTGATATGACTCCAGTAGAGACCAGGTAGGCAAGATTAAACGACAGCTCGTACACAGGCCCCTAGGCACTCTCCCAGGCTCCATACTCAAATGGATCGGCTAGAAATTCTTATATGAAACACGTTCGAAAGTCCACCAGGTATTCGATTACAGATAATGGGTGTAGAAGTAGATTTAAAACGAAACCACAAATATGACTTCCTTGATCTCCGTAGTAAGTGATCAACCTACTTTCCTATAATAGTTCCGCTATCGAGGGAACGAACTGTATGTAATCTTTCTCTTGAAATATTCATTATGAAGCTGCTTATCACCCGATATGATATTTGTGCTCTAATAAATTCCCTACGTCCTGAAACCCCCCGCCCCCCCACCAAAGGGAGAAAAACTGAAATTTTTTGTTTAGTGAAGTTATTATTTTTGGCATGACTGATTGTGCTGAAATAATAAAGAAGTAAATAAAAGTATTCATACATTTTGTTGAAATGATAACATGGCAAAAGTAAACGGTTTTGAGATCGGTGCATAGTCATCACTTTTAGACAAATTAAAACCACGAACAAAAGTAGCTCTTCAGAACACCTGCTTCGCTGGCGTCGGCTGCAGTATACCCTTCTGCCACAGTACGGTGCAAGATATGAAGTGTCGGAAGTTCTGGGCTGAGAATTATACGCAGATGTTGGAGGAAACAAAGCAAGAAGCTTTTGGAACGTTTATTCTCGCCTGAGTCGTGTAGGTTTGGTATACTCTGAGAAGAAAGAAATGGGGACAAGACTCACAAAATCCCTTTTAGACTTCCGGTACTGTTAGGTGTTTCACTGCTCCTGCTCTTCGTGTCGCTTTCATTCGAGTAAAATCCCTCGGACAGTCGGAGATTACAGCGAGCGGTAAAAGTGCTACGTAATCTTGAAGCAGTAATAAATCTTCTAACTTTAACGGTGTTGCCGACTTACTACCAGCATAACATTCATCTTCTTGGGCTGATTCTGAGACTAGAGCTTTTCGAGGGTTTCGCGATAACTATAAGGAATTTTGGCTCCAGGAAAACGTGTCGTAAAACTTGCCTCTCGAAATTGCGTCCGCGGAGCACTTAAAAATTTATGTTTTCTGACGGTAAATTCGGGGAGCAACAGTGCAGCAGAACAGTTTACGAGACGCAGGTGGTACAACTTTTCTGCAAACCCAGAATACAGTCTGCTCGCGAAGGACGGGCTCCACAAATGGCGCAACATATTCGAAACAAAGAGATAAGCCTCGCCTTCCGACCGCAAGGAATCGGAAGGTCCAGTTTAGAGTACTTCCTGATGAGTATTGTCTGTATATAAACTGATGAGGAGGCATCACTCACCGTGGTGGGAAGTGGCCTTTCCCGGAAGAACGCTACAACTGCTGTACAGAAACAATAATAATCGATTATCTGTTTCCCATCTGGCAGCTTTGTCCAGCGTCCGATGTTTTGAGCCGAGCCTGTTCATGTGCGATATTACTAGCGCCAGTTAGTTAAATCTACGTATTTGACGGTGTGCTCCCCGCCGCCTTTGGATAAGTAGCTGCAGCAGCAAGTCGTATACTCCTAGCTCACTCATTTGTTACATTGTTTAATTCTTAATTTCTTTGCGTGTTTTTGGTACTTGCATTGTTTAATTCATAAATTTCGGGCGTATTATAGTATTTGAGAGTTGTAGCATCGCGTTTTAGTACCCGAATAGTATAAAATCGCGTAGTCTCCTTCCGCCGCCAAGCAGTGTGTCAGCAGTGCACAAGTGGCAGCATTACTGCATTTACTAGGCAATCTTGTATTTTAATAACCGTTTAAATTTTGTGTCGTTTTGTTTGCGCTCTCTGTAGATTAGTTCAGACGTTCTTTGCACAACAGTTTTTAGCATGGATAGGGACTGCAACTGCTGTGTTCGGATGCAGGCTGAGTTGGCATCCCTTCGCTCCCAGCTTCAGGCAGTGTTGGCTTCGGTCACACAGCTTGAAGCTGTTGCCTATGGGAATCACTGTGGGGGTCCGGATGGGGGTTTGTCGGGGACGGCCAGCTCGTCCCACGCATCCCCTGATCGGACTAAGACTGTGGTTGCCCAGGATACTGCCCGCATTGAGGCTGATCCCTCACCTGTGGTAGAGTGGGAGGTCGTCTCAAGGTGTGGCAGGGGGCGAAAGACATTCCGGAGGGCTGAACGGAAGGCCTCTCCAGTTTGTCTGACGAACCGGTTTCAGGCTCTGTCTCAGACCGATACTGATCTTCGGCCTGACATGGCTGCTTGTCCTGTTCCAGAGGTTGCCCCTCAGTCTGCAAGATCCGGGCAGTCGCAGAGGGTGGGCTTACTGGTAGTTGGGAGCTCCAACGTCAGGCGCGTAATGGGGCCCCTTAGGAATATGGCAGCAAGGGAGGGGAAGAAAACCAAAGTGCACTCCGTGTGCATACCGGGGGGAGTCATTCCAGATGTGGAAAGGGTCCTTCCGGATGCCATGAAGGGTACAGGGTGCACCCATCTGCAGGTGGTCGCTCATGTCGGCACCAATGATGTGTGTCGCTATGGATCGGAGGAAATCCTCTCTGGCTTCCGGCGGCTATCTGATTTGGTGAAGACTGCCAGTCTCGCTAGCGGGATGAAAGCAGAGCTCACCATCTGCAGCATCGTCGACAGGACTGACTGCGGACCTTTGGTACAGAGCCGAGTGGAGGGTCTGAATCAGAGGCTGAGACGGTTCTGCGACCGTGTGGGCTGCAGATTCCTCGACTTGCGCCATAGGGTGGTGGGGTTTCGGGTTCCGCTGGATAGGTCAGGAGTCCACTACACGCAACAAGCGGCTACACGGGTAGCAGGGGTTGTGTGGCGTGGGCTGGGCGGTTTTTTATGTTAGATGGCCTCGGGCAAGTACAGAAAGGGTAACAGCCTCAACGGGTGCGGGGCAAAGTCAGGACATGCGGGGACCAAGCAGCAATCGGTATTGTAGTTGTAAACTGTCGAAGCTGCGTTGGTAAAGTACCGGAACTTCAAGCGCTGATAGAAAGCACCGAGGCTGAAATCGTTATAGGTACAGAAAGCTGGCTGAAGCCAGAGATAAATTCTGACGAAATTTTTACAAAGGCACAGACGGTGTTTAGAAAGGATAGATTGCATGCAACCGGTGGTGGAGTGTTCGTCGCTGTTAGTAGTAGTTTATCCTGTAGTGAAGTAGAAGTGGATAGTTCCTGTGAATTATTATGGGTGGAGGTTACACTCAACAACCGAGCTAGGTTAATAATTGGCTCCTTTTACCGACCCCCCGACTCAGCAGCATTAGTGGCAGAACATCTGAGAGAAAATTTGGAATACATTTCACATAAATTTTCTCAGCATGTTATGGTCTTAGGTGGAGATTTCAATTTACCAGATATAGACTGGGACACTCAGATGTTTAGGACGGGTGGTAGGGACAGAGCATCGAGTGACATTATACTGAGTGCACTATCCGAAAATTACCTCGAGCAATTAAACAGAGAACCGACTCGTGGAGATAACATTTTGGACCTACTGATAACAAACAGACCCGAACTTTTCGACTCTGTAAGCGCAGAACAGGGAATCAGTGATCATAAGGCCGTTGCAGCATCCCTGAATATGGAAGTTAATAGGAATATAAAAAAAGGGAGGAAGGTTTATCTGTTTAGCAAGAGTAATAGAAGGCAGATTTCAGACTACCTAACAGATCAAAACGAAAATTTCTGTTCCGACACTGACAATGTTGAGTGTTTATGGAAAAAGTTCAAGGCAATCGTAAAATGCGTTTTAGACAGGTACGTGCCGAGTAAAACTGTGAGGGACGGGAAAAACCCACCGTGGTACAACAACAAAGTTAGGAAACTACTGCGAAAGCAAAGAGAGCTTCACTCCAAGTTTAAACGCAGCCAAAACCTCTCAGACAAACAGAAGCTAAACGATGTGAAAGTTAGCGTAAGGAGGGCTATGCGTGAAGCGTTCAGTGAATTCGAAAGTAAAATACTAAGTACCGACTTGACAGAAAATCCTAGGAAGTTCTGGTCTTATGTTAAATCAGTAAGTGGCTCGAAACATCATGTCCAGACACTCCGGGATGAAGATGGCATTGAAACAGAGGATGACACGCGTAAAGCTGAAATACTAAACAACTTTTTCCAAAGCTGTTTCACAGAGGAAGACTGCACTGCAGTTCCTTCTCTAAATCCTCGCACAAACGAAAAAATGGCTGACATCGAAATAAGTGTACAAGGAATAGAAAAGCAACTGGAATCACTCAACAGAGGAAAGTCCACTGGACCTGACGGGATACCAATTCGATTCTACACAGAGTACGCGAAAGAACTTGCCCCCCTTCTAACAGCCGTGTACCGCAAGTCTCTAGAGGAACAGAAGGTTCCAAATGATTGGAAAAGAGCACAGGTAGTCCCAGTCTTCAAGAAGGGTCGTCGAGCAGATGGGCAAAACTATAGACCTATATCTCTGACGTCGATCTGTTGTAGAATTTTAGAACATGTGTTTTGCTCGAGTATCATGTCGTTTTTGGAAACTCAGAATCTACTATGTAGGAATCAACATGGATTCCGGAAACAGCGATCGTGTGAGACCCAACTCGCTTTATTTGTTCATGAGACCCAGAAAATATTAGATACAGGCTCCCAGGTAGATGCTATTTTTCTTGACTTCCGGAAGGCGTTCGATACAGTTCCGCACTGTCGCCTGATAAACAAAGTAAGAGCCTACGGAATATCAGACCAGCTGTGTGGCTGGATTGAAGAGTTTTTAGCAAACAGAACACAGCATGTTGTTATCAACGGAGAGACGTCTACAGATATTAAAGTAACGTCTGGCGTGCCACAGGGGAGTGTTATGGGACCATTGCTTTTCACAATATATATAAATGACCTAGTAGATAGTGTCGGAAGCTCCATGCGGCTTTTCGCGGATGATGCTGTAGTATACAAAGAAGTTGCAGCATTAGAAAATTGTAGCGAAATGCAGGAAGATCTGCAGCGGATAGGCATTTGGTGCAGGGAGTGGCAACTGACCCTTAACATAGACAAATGTAATGTATTGCGAATACATAGAAAGAAGGATCCTTTATTGTATGATTATATGATAGCGGAACAAACACTGGTAGCAGTTACTTCTGTAAAATATCTGGGAGTATGCGTGCGGAACGATTTGAAGTGGAATGATCATATAAAATTAATTGTTGGTAAGGCGGGTACCAGGTTGAGATTCATTGGGAGAGTCCTTAGAAAATGTAGTCCATCAACAAAGGAGGTGGCTTACAAAACACTCGTTCGACCTATACTTGAGTATTGCTCATCAGTGTGGGATCCGTACCAGATCGGGTTGACGGAGGAGATAGAGAAGATCCAAAGAAGAGCGGCGCGTTTCGTCACAGGGTTATTTGGTAACCGTGATAGCGTTACGGAGATGTTTAACAAACTCAAGTGGCAGACTCTGCAAGAGAGGCGCTCTGCATCGCGGTGTAGCTTGCTCGCCAGGTTTCGAGAGCGTGCGTTTCTGGATGAGGTATCGAATATATTGCTTCCCCCTACTTATACCTCCCGAGGAGATCACGAATGTAAAATTAGAGAGATTAGAGCGCGCACAGAGGCTTTCAGAAAGTCGTTCTTCCCGCGAACCATACGCGACTGGAACAGGAAAGGGAGGTAATGACAGTGGCACGTAAAGTGCCCTCCGCCACACACCGTTGGGTGGCTTGCGGAGTATAAATGTCGATGTAGATGTAGATACTTAGCTGCTACTAATGCGGCGAAGTTAACCCTGCTACTTCGTCATGAAGTGTGCACAGTGCTAAGAGAATGTACCTGCAGGGCGAAGAGCGTTCGGTCGTTTCTACCGTGAACAGCGCTAGTTGCACACAGGCGGTACAAAAAGAACTTTGGGTAATATCGCGAGTCTCAGTCAGTTTAACAAAAGTCAACCTCCTCAAGTAGGCCACCTCATAAAGGCATGGTGTACTGAAATTAAAAAGGAAGATCACTAAGAATTCAGCTAGGAAACCCGATGCTGATGACGACCTCCAAATATCATCTGCTGGACAACCAGTAGAGAGGTTGTTGTTGTTGTGGTCTTCAGTCCTGAGACTGGTTTGATGCAGCTCTCCATGCTACTCTATCCTGTGCAAGCTTCTTCATCTCCCAGTACCTACTGCAGCTTACATCCTTCTGAATCTGCTTAGTGTATTCATCTCTTGGTCTCCCTCTACAATTTTTACCTTCCACGCTGCCCTCCAATGTTAAATTGGTGATCCCTTGATGCCTCAGAACATGTCCTACCAACCGGTCCCTTCTTCTAGTCAAGTTGTCACACAAACTCCTCTTCTCCCCAATCCTATTCAGTACCTCCTCATTAGTTATGTGATCTACCCATCTAATCTTCAGCATTCTTCTGTAGCACCACATTACGAAAGCTTCTATTCTCTTCTTGTCCAAACTATTTGTCGTCCATGTTTCACTTCCACACATGGCTACACTCCAAACAAATACTTTCAGAAACGACTTCCTGACACTTAAATCAATACTTGATGTTAACAAATTTCTCTCCTTCAGAAACACTTTCCTTGCCAGTCTTTCGTTTGCTTTACTGCTCGCTCAGTATACAGATTGAATAGCATCGGGGAGAGGCGCAACCCTGTCTCACTCCCTTCGCAACCACTGCATCCCTTTCATGACTTACGAATTATGACCAGGAATTAGACAAAATTCGTAGTAAAGAACACGGTCAAACCAGGAAGCAAGGCTGTTGCTGGCGATATGCGTCAGCGCCCGCCTCGCCTCCGAGATGGCCGGTGGCTGCGGTTGGCAGCGGAGCAGGCGTGTGGTAAGTCGCCAGGAAGGGGCCGTCAGCGGTTGCGCCTCCGGTAATCGAAGCAGGTACCGCGCGAAGCGTGCATAATGCAGGCGGCCGAGTGTGCGCCCGTGTAGGCCGGTGCAGGCCGCGACCGGGGCGCTGTCGCTGCTCGCACTTCGGTGCCCACTCCTGTCACCTGCCGCAGGGTCGTTGGGCGTGGCCCTCGCGCGCTGTTAGAAGTCACTTCATCCGGCTTGCAGGAGGAGGATCTCCCAACACTGGGTGTGCCATTTATCTACACCACCCCAATTACATTCTGTCCAGAAGGAAAATACACTACTGGCCATTAAAATTGCTACACCAAGAAGAACGGCAGATGATAAACGGGTATTCATTGGGCAAATATATTATACTTGAACTGACATGTGATAACATTTTCACGCAATTTGGGTGCATAGATCCTGAGAAATCAGTACCCAGAACAACCACCTCTGGTCGTAATAACGGCCTTGATACGCCTGGGCATTGAGTCGAACAGAGCTTGGATGGCGTGTACAGGTACAGCTGCGCATGCAGCTTCAACACAGTTCATCAAGAGTAGTGACTGGCGGATTCTGACGAGCCAGTTGCTCGGCCACCATTGACCAGACGTTTTCAGTTGGTGAGAGATCTGGAGAATGAGCTGGCCATGGCAGCAGTCGAACATTTTCTGTATCCAGAAAGGCCCGTACAGGACCTGCAAAATGCGGTCCTGCATTATCCTGCTGAAATGTAGGGTTTCGCAGGGATCGAATGAAGGGTACAGCCACGGGTCGTAACACACCCAGAAATGTAACGTCCACTGTTAAAAGTGCCGTCATTGCGAACAAGAGGTGACCGACACGTGTAACCAATGGCACCACATACCATCACGCCGGGTGATACGCCAGTATGGCGATGACAAATACACGCTTCCAATGTGCGGTCACTGCGATGTCGCCAAACACGGTTGCGATCTTCGTGATGCTGTAAACAGAACTGGATTCATCCGAAAAAATTACGTTTTGCCATTCGTGCACCCAGGTTCGTTGTTGAGTACACCATCGCAGGCGCTCCTGTCTGTGATGCAGCCATGGTCTCCGAGCTGATAGTCCATGCTGTTTTTAACGTCGTCGAACTGTTCGTGCAGATGGTTGTTGTCTTGCAAACGTCCCCATCTGTTGACTCAGGGATCGAGACGTAGCTGCACGATCCGTTACAGCCTTGCGGATAAGATACCTGTCATCTCGACTGCTAGTGATACGAGGCCGTTGGCATCCAGCACGGCGTTCCGTATTACCCTCCTGAACCCACCGATTCCATATTCTGATAAGTCATTGGATCTCGAACTACGCGAGCAGCAATGTCGCGATACGATAAACCGCAATCGCGATAGGCTACAATCCGACCTTTATCAAAGTCGGAAACGTGATGGTAGGCATTTCTCCTCCTTACACGAGGCATCACAACAACGTTTTACCAGGCAACGCCGGTCAACTGCTGTTTGTGTATGAGAAATCGGTTGGAAACTTTCCTCATGTCAGCACGTTGTAGGTGTCGCCACCGGCGCCATCCTTGTGTGAATGCTCTGAAAAGCTAATCATTTACATATCACAACATCTTCTTCCTGTTGGTTAAATTTCGCGTCTGTAGCACGTCATCTTCGTGGGGTAGCAATTTTAATGGCCAGTAGTGTAAACAATCAGGCAAATGTTGTTTAGCTACCAGACGTATACTAACCAGCATGATTTCCTGTCTTATAACTTTGTTCATTATCGAAAACATAAACAACTGTAAGTCTTTTGTAAATGGACCCAAAATGTTTTTCGGAAATCCACTTTCTCTTCTCAAGACCTGTTCACATCTACACCTACATCTACATCTCCATGATTATTCTGCAATTCACAATTAATTGCCTGGAAGAGTGTTCATTTGTAGTTTTATAGAAAGCTTCACATAATGTTGACTGGATGACATTGATTGAAAACATGAAGGTGGATGGGAAACTTGTACAGAAACCGGTTTGCAGTTATAAGAGTTGAAGGAAATGAAAGACAAGCGGTGATTGCGAAGGGTGTGAGACAGGGTTTAGCCTGTCCCCGATGTTATTCAGTCCATAAATCGCTCATGCACTATGGGAAACCAAAGAAAAATGTAGAATTATTCATGAAGAAAAAATACAAACTTAAGGTTTTGCCGATGGCAGTGTAATTCTATCAGAGACGGAAAAATGGTTCAAATGGCTCTGAGCATTATGAGACTTAACATCTGAGATCATCAGTCCCCTAGAACTTAGAACTACTTAACCCTAACTAACCTAAGGACATCACACTCATCCATGCCCGAGGCAGGATTCGAACCTGCGACCGTAGCAGTCGCGCGGTTCCGGACTGAAGCGCCTACAACCGCTCGGTCACCAGCGGCCGGCAGAGACGGAAAAGGAAGACCTGTTGAATGGAGTGAACAACGCCTTGAAAAGAAGTTGTAAGATAATGTCATCAAAAGTAAAGCAATGGTAATGAAATGTACTCGAAATACATCGGGAGTTGATGTAACTTAAATCATCGCACGATTAAAACAACCTTGAGCTGCTCGCTGACCCCCAAATTATGGTTCTAGAAGACATCAACAGGCTATTAACTATATACTCCAAGGGATAAAAACATTACTGAGACGAAGACGTCGACCTTTTGGGAAACATCCAATGACAATAAAGACATTAGTTCACACGTAGTTGAGCCGGTACGTAATAATTTCCTCCGTTGTAATGTTTCATGTAAGTGCAACAATGATACAACAACAAAACGAATAAATTCCTTTGTGTATGTGGTGTAATAAACAGGCACTTGAAATGTGAAACATAGAGAGATCAGGTTACCGTTATGTAAAACATTGTAACCCACCTCCCCCGATATATGGGTATGAAGTGTTGATCTTGGGGAGGAAAAATAAAGCAAAGCTACCGCAAGTTGAAATACAGTTCCTGAGGTCGCTTTAAAGCTACGCAAGGCACGATTACGTTATCAATGAGCATTGTTGTTGTTGTTGTTGTTGTTGTGGTCTTCAGTCCTGAGACTGGTTTGATGCAGCTCTCCATGTTACTCTATCCTGTGCAAGCTTCTTCATCTCCCAGTACCTACTGCAAACTACATCTTTCTGAATCTGCTTAGTGTATGTGTATTCATCCCTTGGTCTCCCTCTATGATTTTTATCCTCCACGCTGCCCTCCAACGCTAAATTTGTGATCCCTTGATGCCTCAGAATATGCCCTACCAATCGATCCCTTCTTCTAGTCAACTTGTGCCACAAACTCCTCTTCTCCCCAATTCTATTCAATACCTCCTCATTAGTTATGTGATCTACGCATCTAATCTTCAGCATTCTTCTGTAGCATCACATTTCGAAAGCTTCTATTCTCTTCTTGTGCAAACTATTTATCGTCCATGTTTCACTTCCATACATGGCTACAGTCCATACAAATACTTTCAGAAACGACTTCCTCACACTTACATCTATACTCGATGTTAATAAATTTCTCTTCTTCAGAAACGCTTTCCTTGCCATTGCCAGTCTACATTTTATATCCTCTCTACTTCGACCATCATCAGTTATTTTTCTCCCCAAATATCAAAACTCCTTTACTACTTTAAGTGTCTCATTTCCTAATCTAATTACCTCAGTATCACCCGACTTAATTCGACTACATTCCTCATGACCTACATATACGGTTTATAATTAAGACTTCAGTGAATGCAGACAAAGGTGCTTCTTTCATGTCGATTGCACGGATAACTACTGGCGAACCCATGGCACCATGAAATATCAGCCAAACGCTAGAAGAGGTATACGCCGCTCAAAAGAGCGATGGATGCCTGAGCAACCATGACGTTTGGTATACTGCTTGAAAACCTCAGCTTGCGATATTATATTTTTTTGGTTCTTTTCACGTTTGAGCTACAGGGAGCTGGCATTGGTATATCATTCCGGGTAGTGGCATTGGTATATCATTCCGGGTACTACACATCCACCATGGTTTATGGAATATAAATATAACTGCAGTTTTGTCCCCTATAACTGAAATGTTACAAGGGAAAAAAGGGGGAGGGCGGGGGGTCCGCATGATCTTCACAATGACGATACACTCTACGACTCTCTTTACTTTCTTTCTCTCTCTAAGAAACTCTCTCGCTTTAATCTTCACTAGAAACAGCGTCTCTGTGTGTCTTCGGATATGGCTTACTTACATTTAAAAACAAATTCTTTCAGAACGTTTATTTCATGTTACGTTTTCAGATTTTAGTAAGATTACGCTTAGTATTTCTGTGAAAGGAGGAATGAAGATTATGCACCCATAGCCCGACCGTCAGCTTTTAGTTTTTAGAGAGCAGTTCGTGGCCCCTCGTACAAATTTACTGCGAAGCGGTGCTCCGTGCCTTTTTAAAAGAGTGTGCGACAGCGCTCCATTTCGTACAAAGGCTCACGTAAGCTATCCTTACGAGAAATGACAAAGGCCGTCAGCTTTCTGTACACAAATAGCGTCGAAACTACTCTACAAAAGATGGTACTCGCAAAGCTTGACGTAAGTGACACAAAAAAAAAAAAAAAAGAAAGAGGAAAAAGAAATTAGAGATTCCTCTCTCCTTCTCATAGGACACACTGCGAACGAAAGCTGCGGTTTCCCTCGTCCCGCTTGGCGAAATTGGGGCGATGATTTCTTTGGTGCTCGTTACGGTCTTTTAAAAAGTCCCAGGCCGGGGGCTTTTCATCTCGGCTAGGTCGCCGTCCCGGCAGAGCCGGCGCTCCTTTCCCTCTAGCAGTGATCAGCAAAAATTGCACAAGTTGCGAGATATATTGAACGTGGCCCGCGGCGCGCTCTTCAAAGACCCTCTTCTCGGCAGGGCGCTCGCCCGCGGCGGCGAGGGCCGAGGTGGGCCGAAGCGGGCCGAGGCGGGCGTGCCACCAGGAGCGCTGGCGCCGCCGCCGACGCCGCTTTTTGTGGCCGCGCCGCGGGAGAGCGAGGGGTCGGGGCAAGGCGCACGGCGCATGCGCGGCGCGCTCGCTCGGCCCCGGTCGCCCCGCCGGCACGCATTAATCGCGGCGCCGTGGGAGTGCGCGTCGTCAGCTGACTGAGCCGTGGCCACTGGCCGGCCACTCCTCGAGCTCTCGCGGCGATGCTGAGGTTGCCGCCTCGGCACCGGCGGCTCTGTTACGGAGTGCTTACCGGGCCAGTTGTCGCCCCACTATCGTCATATCTGGTACTATAGATTCCGTCACTGATAAGAAAAGCAGAAAGGTGGAAGGAGTATATAGAGGGACTATACAAGGGCGATGTTCTTGAGGACAATATTATGGAAATGGAACAGGATGTAGATGAAGATGAAATGGGAGTATGATACTGCGTGAAGAATTTGATAGAGCACTGAAAGTCGAAACAAGGCCCCGGGAGTGGAAAACATTCCATTAGAACTACTGACAGACTTGGGAGGGCCAGTCCTGACAAAACTCTACCATCTGGTGAGCAAAATGTATGAGACAGGCGAAATACCCTCAGACTGCAAGAAGAATATAATAATCGCAATCCCAAAGAAAGCAGGCGTTGACAGATGTGAAAATTACCGAACTATCGGTTTAATATGTCACGGCTGCAAAATACTAACGAGAATTCTGTACAGACGAATGGAAGAACTGGTAGAAGCCGACCTCGGGGAACATCAGTTCGGATTCGGTAGAAATATCGGAACACGTGAGGCAATACTGACCCTACGACTTATCTTAGAATCTAGATTAAGAAAAGGCAAACCTACGTTTCTAGCATTTGTAGATTTAGAGAAGGCTTTTGACAATGTTGACTGGAATACTCTCTTTCAAATTCTGAAGGTGACAGGGGTAAAATACAGGGAGCGAAAGGCTATTTACAATTTGTACAGAAACCAGATGGCAGTTATAAGAGTCGAGGGGCATGAAAGGGAAGCAGTGGTTGGGAAGGGAGTGAGACAGGGTTGTAACCTCTCCCCGATGTTATTCAATCTGTGTATTGAGCAAGCAGTAAAGGAAACACAAGAAAAATTCGGAGTAGGTATTAAAATCCATGGAGAAAAAATAAAAACTTTGAGGTTCGCCGATGACATTGTCATTCTGTCAGAGACAGCATAGGACCTGGAAGAGCAGTTGAACGGAATGGAAAGTGTCTTGAAGGCAGGATATAAGATGAACATCAACAAAAGCAAAACGAGGATAATGGAATGTAGTCGAATTAAGTCGGGCGATGCTGAGGGAATTAGATTAGGAAATGACACTTAAAGTAGTAAATGAGTTTTGCTATTTGGGGAGCAAAATAACTGATGATGGTCGAAGTAGAGAGAATATAAAATGTAGACTGTAATGGCAAGCAAAGCGTTTCTGAAGAAGAGAAATTTGTTAACATCGAGTATAGATTTGAATGTCAGGAAATCGTTTCTGAAAGTATTTGTATGGAGTGTAGCCATGAATGGAAGTGACACATGGACGATAAATACTTCGGACAAGAAGAGAATAGAAGCTTTTGAAATGTGGTACCACAGAAGGATGCTCAAATTAGATGGATAGATCACATAACTAATGAGGAGGTATTGCACAGGATTGGGGAGAAGAGGAGTTTGTGGCACAACTTGACAAGAAGAAGGGATCGGTTGGTACGACATGTTCTGAGGCATCAAGGGATCACCAATTTAGTTTTGGATGGCAGCGTGGAAGGTAAAAATCGTAGAGGGAGACCAAGAGGTGAGTACACTAAACAGATTCAGAAGGATGTAGGCTGAAGTACGTATTGGGAGATGAAGAAACTTGCACAGGATAGAGTAGCATGGAGAGCTGCATCAAACCAGTCTCAGGATTGAAGACCACAACAACAACAACAACAACAACAACAACAACAGTCACATATCCGCAGGCAAATTTATACAGGGTGAAAAGTATTTAAACCGACAAACTCTGGGAGGTTGTAGGGGCATCAAAAGAAATATTTTTCCCTAATGTCATTTTTTCCTATGAGGAGTATTTAAACCGGTAGAGGAAGATTTAATGGAATAACGTGTGTGAAATCTTATGGGACTTAACTGCTAAGGTTATCAGTCCCTAAGCTTACGCACTACTTAACCTAAATTATCCTAAGGACAAACACACACACACACCCATGCCTGAGGGAGGACTCGAACCTCCGCCGGGAGCAGCTGCACAGTCCATGACTGCAGCGCCTTAGACCGCAGAGGAACATTTCTCTGGTGGCAAATTAATTTAACCAACAAAGACTTTTCCATTTTTTATTGCCGAGAGACAACACATTAACACGATCCAATTTCAATTACAGTAGATTTTTAAAAATGCCTCCATTGACACGTAAACGAAGGTTACACCGTCGGATCATGTTCTGCCTCTTACGGGCAAAAACCCCAGGAGTATCCAGAAATCTTCCTGCTGCTGCTACTATCCGGGCAACCAGATCCTCTTCTGATGCAACAGAAGTTGCGTAAACAAGGTTGCGCATCTCTCCTCACACAAACGAGTCCAAAGGGGAAATATCTGGGGATCGAGCAGGCCATGCTACAGGACCACCTCTGCCAGTACACTTTTCTGGGAACCGTCGGTCCAAGAATCGACGCACACGACGACTGAAACATGCCGGCGCCCCGTCATGTTGGAACCACATGCGTTGTCTTGTAGGGAGCGGGACGTCTTCCAGCAATTCTGGCAATGCTCTGGTGAGAAAATTGTAATAGTGCCGGCCGTTTAATGGGTTAGGTAGCAGATACGGTCCAATTAAACAGTCCCCAACAACACAGATCCAAGACTCCATCACGCTCGAACGTTTCTTCATCGGTAAACAACACAGAGGATGGAAATGTAAGATGCATTTCACACTGTTTCAGGTACCACTGCTAAAACTGTGCCATGAGTGGATAATCAACTGGTTCCTGGTTGTGGACACGCTGTAAGTGAACTGGACGTAACATTTGCTCTCGAAGGACTGTTCAACCATTCGTCTGATTTGTCCCCATGTTACGTGCAATTCCACGAGTGCTGACTGAAGGATCCCGCTCCATATGCTGCAAGACAGCTTCCTCAAATTGCAGCGTTCTTACCGTGCGACGGCGTCCCTGTCCAGGTAATCTGCTAAATGACCCGGTCTCACGCAGACGTTGGTACACAGCAGCAAAGGTCGTATGATGCCGGATACGGCGATTAGGATATTGTTGTTGATAAACCTACTGTGCAGCTCGTCCGTTGTGGTGCGTTACCTAGTACGCACCAACCATATCAGTGTACTCACTCCAGGTGTATCGCTCCATTAGTAAACAGAGACAATGCACTACAACTGAAGAGCATAATACGCTCTCTAACATCTGAAGAGCGTAATACGGCCTCCACCGGTTTAAATAATCCTCACAGAAAAAAATGACATTAGGGAAAAATATTTGTTTTGATGTCCCCTACAACCTCCCAGGCTTTGTCGGTTTAAATACTTTTCACCCAGTATTTACTTCAGACATGGAGCTAGTCGACCGTATTTCATTTGCTACAGTTCCGCACACTCATTTAGGACACAATACAAGCTTAGTACGTTCCGGACCAAACTAGTGGTTGCATTCAGGATTTTCCTGCAGATAGACCTCAACACGTCCCATTGCCGGGAACAAAATCGACACGCCTAAACGTGTCATCAGGAGTACCCAATGAACTGGGAAGTGTGGTAAGACCTTTACTATACAGGGTGGTCCACTGATAGTGACCGGGCCAAATATCTCACGAAATAAGCAACAAAAGAAAAAACTACAAAGAACGAAACTCACCTAGCTTAAAGGGGGAAACCAGATGGCGCTATGGTTGACCCGCTAGACGCCGCTGCCATAGCTGAAATGGATATCAACTGCGTTTTTTTAGATAGGAACCCCCATTTTTATTACATATTCGTGTAGTACGTAAGGAAATATGAATGTTTTAGTTGGACCACTTTTTCCGCTTTGTGATGGATGGAGCTGTAATAGTCACAAAGTATAAGTACGTGGTATCACGTAACATTTCGCCAGTGCGGACGGTATTTGCTTCGTGATACATTACCCGTGTTAAAATGGACCGCTTACCAATTGCGGAAAAGGTCGATATCGTGTTGATGTATGGCTATTGTGATCAAAATGCCCAGCGGGCGTGTGCTATGTATGCTGCTCGGTATCCTGGACGACATCATCCAAGTGTCCGGACCGTTCGCCGGATAGTTACGTTATTTAAGGAAACAGGAAGTGTTCAGCCACATGTGAAACGTCAACCACGACCTGCAACAAATGATGATGCCCAAGTAGCTGTTTTAGCTGCTGTCGCGGCTAATCCGCACATCAGTAGCAGACAAATTGCGCGAGAATCGGGAATCTAAAAAACGTCGGTGTCGAGAATGCTACATCAACATCGATTGCACCCGTACCATATTTCTATGCACCAGGAATTGCATGGCGACGACTTTCAACGTCGTGTACAGTTCTGCCACTGGTCACAAGAGAAATTACGGGACGATGACAAATTTTTCGCACGCGCTGTGTTTACCGACGAAGCGTCATTCACCAACAGCGGTAACGTAAACCGGCATAATATGCACTACTGGGCAACGGAAAATCCGCGATGGCTGCGACAAGTGGAACATCAGCGACCTTGGTGGGTTAATGTATGGTGCGGCAATATGGACGGAAGGATAATTGCCCCCATTTTATCGATGGCAACCTAAATGGTGCGGTGTATGCTGATTTCCTATGTAAATGTTCTACCGATGTTACTACAAGATGTTTCACTGCATGACAGAATGACGATGTACTTCCAACATGATGGATGTCCGGCAAATAGCTCGCGTGCGGTTGAAGCGGTATTGAATATCATATTTCATGACAGGTGGGTTGGTCGTCGAAGCACCATACCATGGCCCGCACATTCACCGGATCTGACGTACCCGGATTTCTTTCTATGGGGAAAGTTGAAGGATATTTGCTATCGTGATCCACCGACAACGCCTGACAACATGCGTCAGCGCATTGTCAATGCATGTGCGAACATTACGGAAGGCGAACTACTCGCTGTTGAGAGGAATGTCGTTACACGTACTGCCAAATGCACTGATGTTGACGGACATCATTTTGAGCATTTATTCCATTAATGTGGTGTTTACAGGTAATCACGCTGTAACAGCATGCGTTCTCAGAAATGATAAGTTCACAAAGGTACATGTGTCACATTGGAACAACCGAAATAAAATGTTCAAACGTACCTACGTTCTGTATTTTAATTTGAAAATCCTACCTTTTACGGACTGTCGAATAAAATTGAGCCATATGTTTGTTACTATTACAGCGCCATCTATCACAAAGCGAAAAAAGTGGTCCAAGCTAAAACATTCACGTACTACACGAATATGTAATAAAAAAGAGGGTTCCTATTTAAAAATACGCAGTTGATATCCGTTTGACCTATGGCAGCGCCATCTAGCGGGCCAACCATAGCGCCATCTGGTTTCCCCCTTCAAGCTAGACAAGTTTCGTTCTTTGTAGTTTTTTCGTTTGATGCTTACTTCGTGAGACATTTGGTCCGGTCGCTATCAGTGGACGACCCTATATATTCACTGAGGTAAGGAAAGTCTGGAGAAAGCGATATGCACATATACAGAAGGCGGTAGTATCGGGTACACGAAGGATAAAAGGGCTATGCATTGGCACAGCTGTCATCTGTACTCAGGTGATTCAAGTGAAAGGTGTCCGATATGATATCTATTAAAAACTGTTGTAAAAATTGAGATAAATAACTACAAAATTTGATTTTTTTCTAAACACAAAGTTTAAAACGTAACAGCTCATTCATTTTTTCATAAATTAAATAGATTGTAGAGTTTCAGACACCTGTAAGTATGGTTTGTGTGCTATGCAAAATTCATCGAACAGTCTCTCTTACTTATGAAGAAAAGTGTACCTATAGCAACAAATGCAGCCAATAGTAAGTGAAAAAATGATGCAATTTCACATGTAAAAAAAATTATTTTGTTATGTTTTTGAACTTCCGCTGCTACGAGTGTGAATCCTGAATCCTTCCTGGTCATGCTGATAAAGTTCTATGAATTTACTTGTAAAAGTATAGACAGTGGAAATTAAAATGTAGATGTAGATGTAGATCCACTTGGGACTTTATTATTTCCTATAATTTTCTCTTCGTGGCGACCATTTCAATTGGTCTGTAGACGTTACTGACCCGCGCACCACCCTGCAGCCTCGTAACTGCTCATTAAGTAGCTCACACGCCTGAATAGCTAACAATAAGTGTGCTGGAGCTCCGTAGTACTGTAACCCCCCCTTTTTTCCCTATTATTCACAATTTCCTTGCCTCTAACTGAGGTGTTAACCCCGCTTGCAATACGTCCAAATAAGAACTTGCATTCAAGTACTCCTCAAAAAAGATATGATGACATCATGGCCCATATAACGCTAGGCAGGATCCTTTCCGATTCTTGACGTAACGAGGATTTTTCCTTAGGCCAGAAAATCGCATTCCTCCTGTGCGAACCGCAATATCTCGGACATTCATCAGAAAATTACGCTCATGAGCGTCCACCGGTATTTGGAAGTCGTGGCAACAAAACACGGCAGGTTGCAATTAACTGCTCCGTGTCGTTGTCAGATAACTGATTCACAGACGGGTCTAAATCCTTTCACTTTAAGATCTTTTTTAATGTGGTTGCCCATTGTTGACTTCAGCTGCTGTTTTGCGAATTTTATTCGAGACTATAGACTTGTACAAGTTTATCGGCACGGGGATTCCCTCCCCCCCCCCCCCCCCTTCTCGCAACATCAAAAGGAGAGTTTTTCTGCGCCGGCACGGTAGCTCAGCGTGTTCGGTCAGAGGGTTTAGCTACCCTCTGTAATAAAAGACTGAGTGAATCGATCAACGACGAACTTAAACGGGCGTCTTACGACGTCCGCCACGAGCAGATGTAACAAACAAAATGATTTTTTTTGTTTAAAAAAAAAAAGCGGTCTAAGGCGCTGCAGTCATGGACTGTGCGGCTGGTCCCGGCGGAGGTTCGAGTCCTCCCTCGGGCATGGGTGTGTGTTTGTCCTTAGGATAATTTAGGTTAAGTAGTGTGTAAGCTTAGGGACTGATGACCTTATCAGTTAAGTCCCATAAGATTTCACACACATTTGAACATTTTTTTTTTTTTTTGCTGTTGATGTGGTTATTTTCCACAGCTACAATAGAATATTTATTTTTCAGACGTGTTTTTCCTTCTTTTAGTAACTGCATCTTCGGAAGACTTTTCTTCTGGAACCGTACAGTTTTACTTTCACAAATGTACTTACAGATTCGAAGAAAAAAAAAACTGTCTGAAATGTTTCGAATCTGTAAGTATACTTTTTAAAAACAGAATTGTATGAGTCCAGGTAAAATTCCAGTCAAGAAGCCTATAATTTACTAAGGCGAAATGCCGCTGGAAAGTACTCATTATAGAGTGTATAGGAAAAGGCTTTCAAATTTATGAAGCGAATATTCATCACATGGAAAACTTACAGCTTGTTTCCTTACACGGTATTGGCTCTTCTGTAGCACCCTTTTAAAGCAGTGAAGACTAAATTACATAAAAACGAAAATTATGAAACAAATAGAGTTCAAAACAAGATTTATGTGTTTATTAAAATATAAAACGGAAAACATCGAATTTTGTTACGATTTTGAAAGCCATAAAGCGCAGTTATCCCTCAAAAACACTAACAAAAAAAGTGAAGCACCCAGAAGGGAAGGAAGAAACGGAATGAAATCTCACGGGTAGATCTTATGTCAGTGATTACAAAATCTTGTCAAATTTACAAATAACTTGACAATATGAGCGCAGTTATCAGTATGACTCTGTACTCCCTCTAGCGTGGATGCATCCAGTAATTCGATGGGAAGGGTGCCATAAAGCCTTTCTATAGTCAACTGTTTTAACTGGTCCTTGATATCCTGGATACTGCCGCTGGTCCCACGTATTCTACCAGGGACAGACCTGGGGATTTATCTGGGCACGGATGTGCCTCAACATCGCTCAGACTGTGCACAGAGAAATGTACCGTATGTGGACGAGCGTTGTCGTGTTGGAAAATGGCACTACGATACTGTCGCATGGGAGGTAACACATGAGGAAGCAGGATGTCCGTGACGTACCGCTGTGCTGTCAGAGTTCCTTCAGTCACTACCAGGCGTGACCTGAAGTCATGCCCTATGACTCCCCACAATATGACGCCAAGAGGAACACCGCTGTGCCTCCGAAACATTGGAAGAATAGGATCTCTCCCTAGGTCTCTGCCATTTTCGCTTACCATGGTCAACTATATTAGTGCAGAACCACGATTCATCACTGAACATAAAGCGACGCTAGTCATCAGCAATCCACTTTTCCTGGTCGCAGTATCACTACAGACGCAGCCTTTCGTGGTGTTAACGGCTGCCTTTGCATGAGATGGTAATGCCCTAGCCTGGCTACTGGTGATCTCCGGCCAATGGTGCCGGATGACACAGAATTTTGCAGGGAATCCATTACTTGTTCTCGGACGGCCGGCGCAGATGTGAAGGTCTTGTAATGTGCTTGGTGCAAAATATGGCGATTCTTCCTTGTGGTGGTGACACGTGATGGCCCGTAGCCTTGACGCCCAATATGACTGCCCTCACTTCCCCAAGTAGTCCAGCTCCGGGCCGTTGTCACATCTGAATGCCCCAAAAATCTGGTTACTGCACTATTCGACCAACCTGCCAAATGGAGACTCACAATGGGTCTGCTTTAAAACTTTTATCAGATGCTGAAGACGCTGTCTCACATGAGTGTCCGGCATCTTCGTGTTCTTCACAGTGATCACAACATCTGATATTGTTCGCACCGTTTACATATCGTACCAGATCTGCCAGAAACACTAGACACGGGGAACCTTAATGCGCACCACACTGGTGACTGCTCTACTTGTCACAGACAATTGCAACTTTAATCGTTTACATACCCGGCGAAGGTTCGTATGTGTACAAAGTTACACTGAAATAAATGTATTCTGGATGCTTCTCTTTTTTTGTCAGGTAGTCTAATTTGAGATGTTCCTTAAAAAAATAATGCTCCAACAGTGAGGTAGGGTTTATAAATGTGGATAACTTTTTTTCTGCGTTCTTATCTCTTTTCCTTTTTTCAGATACTGGCAAAGAAAGGATAAACAATCTCCCCCTCCCTGCTTTTTAAATCAGTGAAATATAATTGTAAAGTAACGATAAATAAATCAGTTATTCACAGTTACGACCCTTTGGTGACTTTTGTCCCAGCGTTTACTGAGAGGTTTACTTATTTATCAGATTCCATGAGGACATGCGAGCCAAAGCTACTGGATCATGCAACGAGTCGGTATATGGTTTACATAATTCCAAATAAATAATTTATACGCAAAAGAAACTAAAGAATAAAAAGGAAATAAATTGTGAGGGACTATACGAGTAAAAAACACATTACAGGGAAAAAGATATCAACCACTGCGCGTAATACGCCACAAGCAAACTTTTCAACTTAGACTTGAAGACTTGAGTTTAGCATTCAATTTTTCAGTCCTACTACAAGCCTACTGGCAACTGAACCTGCCCAACAGCGCGCATATTTCAGTACAATGCTTAAGGGAGCGTTATCCGGGTGGAAATCGTTTTTCCGTCCAATGTTCACAGAATGAATTGTGGCAGTTTCTACTAACTGACTCAATATCTCAACAACAAGTTCCATTCATTTGCAAATGCAGTGTTCCTTCACAATGGCAGAGCTCTTGACGTGATCAGCCGAGAAGAATTGAAAGTAATCTTGGTGATTGAGAATGTGAAATGTAGTTCATCGAAGCTAGAGAGAATTCCGAGATGCCTTAGAGAGTAGCTTGATAATGACGGAAAAATTACTTGGAAAGTGACTGTATCTAGTGGAAAGGTGGGAATGCTCTACATGACGTGTCTACTGACAAATATGAGTGTCACTTATGACAATGAAAATGTGGCTCATTGGATATCACCACAGCCGCCACAGCCCCACTTGTGAATGTTGTATCTGCATATGTCTTCTACAGTCCTGTATCTGATAGGCTGTACCACTATCTCTCAAGGATCATGGAAGCCTGGAACTTTAACACTTGGGTTGTCAATAAGTTGGTTACTCAGTGATAAAATTACTGTGACATCGTGAGATTTCTAACGGTACATGGAGTATGCGAAATTAGTGGGACATCGTGAGAGAATTCTAACAGTGACTCTATCGAGTGGAAAGGTGGGAATGCTCTACATAACGTGTGTACTGACAAATATGAGTGACACTTCTGACAGCATACGTGCCAATACATTACTCAACTACCAAGCACTTGGAGAAATTTTCCGTGTTTCTGACTTTGTAATACCTACAGTAAGGGCACGGACGATATGGGCATTACAGCCACTAGAAAGCATCATTTGACCGCCAGTCATGCCCTTGGGCGAGAGAGTATATTAACTGTTGTTGGAGGAAAGTTATTTTTTCAGACACAAATATATTTCCACTGCAAGCAAGACCCCAGTTCAGGGAATTCATTATCTGAGCCGGGGCATTCCTTACACGAGAAATACTTTTCTATCTGAAAATATAATTTCTCTCCAGTCGCAGTCTCCCGCCTATGGGCATGATAGTCTAACTGAAATCAAGAAGTCTCTACAACCTATTTCTCTTCTCCATTTACGATAACTGAACTTGAGACAGCCCTCTGTCAAATGAAATGCAGAAAAGCTACAGATGCAGAAAGGATCTAACCTGAATCTCTGGTGGACAGTGGACCCCTTAAGCAACATGTTGAGCAATCGGTACTCTAAAGTACACCAAAGTGAAAAGAAGAGTAGACGATATGTACTCAACGATGGGTTTTCTCACTGGTCTGTTCTTCCTCTGGTGTTATTCAATCTCTACACAGCAGACCTGCCGAAATTGACCTGCCGGAAATTATAATATGCGGATGACTTTCCAGTTTCATACCACAGTGAAGATGGTTCTGAATGTGACGAGCACTCAACAGACAGCCTCACGCTATGAATATTTCAAGAAATGGCGGCTTAGAGCTAATTTTTCTAAAACAGAAGTATGTATTTTCCTTCTCTCTAATCGCCTAGCATCAGCGAAGATCAGCCCGTAGTTTGGCCCTTTTGGTTTAATGAAATACAACGCTAAGACAGAATGCCACGGTGCAACATTAGACAAAACGCTGACGTATACAAACATCTTTCCAGCACAACTGACGACACACAAACACCAGCGAAGCTGATGAGGAAGCTGCCAGGTAGTGCGTAGGAAGCAAATATCAGTTCTCTGTGGAACATTCCTTGCGTTGATAAGCCGCGCAGCAGAATGTTATGCACCAGTTTGATTTCGAAGCGCTTATGTCAAGAAAGTTGACATTCTTTTTATGTAGCTATCATAACTATTAGTGGTACAGTCAGATCTATACTACATGCTGCCTGCCAATACTATCCAACATCTGTCCAGCTCATCTTTGTCGAAAGGCGCCTCTTTGCAACCTTTGTCAGAAAGTTTCTGAAAGTGAGTCGATCCCTCAGATGTATCTCGCTGGCTAGGAAACGTCTCCAATCCAGAAGACCAGCATATGAAAAAGATGTGCATATGCTCCGCACTGGTTCAACTGGGATGCATAATGCAATGTGAGTGGCAAGCCAGAAAACTTGGAACCACCAACTTATTGACAACCCAAGTTCCAGGCTTCCATGATCCTTGAGAGATAGTGGTACAGCCTATCAGATACCGGACTGTAGAAGACATATGGAGATCCAACATTCACAAGTGGGGCTGTGGCGATATTCAATGAGCCACACTGTAAATGAGTGTTCTAACTGATGTTTCCCTGGTAGAATCAAGAGTCTACATGAATCATCCAAAGAGGCGCTCCACTGGCTTTAATCTTCTTGACATTCCTGTGTAGTCTGGGCCGTTTAATGTTTATGCAGTTAAATACTTGCAAATGTGTATTTTTGGTTTAAATGTGAATGCATTTGTTGTTGTAATTGGTGCGTACGATAACAGTAATAATAAAGGTAAAATGCATAAAATAACTCTATGGGACCGCCCGCAACTGAAGGTTAACTGTTCTCCCGACGTCTCAAATATTTCGCACGCAAATCTAGACTCAGTATTTGTATTTAGATGTAGTTCAGAGCACTGTACGCCATAGCTGTTGCGAAAGAGTTTTATTTCTCTTAGAGTCGGATGAGCGGTAATCAAGGTATATATTTACTGACAAAATGCATTCAGAAGTAACCTCTCTCAAAGCTTCTGCCGTATTTTTCTCCAAGATCAACACAATGCCCTCTATTCCGAAAGCAGCAAAGATTTTTCATGACTGACGCACATTCTGCTGTCGAAATTGCTAATGAACTAAGTAACTAACACAAGCGAAGTACATCAATAGACTCCACAACGTAAACCACTGTACGCTGCCAGACGGAAAGCAGATTCTTAAGTGTGCCTGTACGACAATGGTAGCGTCCTTCCGGGTAAGACCACTTCTCTGACGAGTCCTCCGCGCTCTTCAAGTTTACAGACAGACTACACAAGGATCGGGGCCTGTAGGGAACGGGTTTTCGTATAAGCAAATTAACATGAGCGTAGATTCTTTTCACTGCGATGAGTGGCACGTGTCTAGTGGATTTCCACTCGCGGGAAAGACTCGACTTACCTTTCTACCGTCTTGTGTATTTCCCTAGGACGCTTACTATTGGCTTCGGGGATGTTCACAGAGCTCATAGAACACTCTTTAGAGGTACTTCAGGACTCGTCCAAATGTCTGAATTATCCACGTGACTTCATTAGTTTTTTTTTTTTAAATATTATGAAGTATTCAGAAGGATGTAGGTTGCAGTAGGTACTTGGAAATGAAGAAGCTTGCACAGGATGGAGTAGCATGGAGAGCTGCATCAAACCACTCTCTGGACTGAAGACCACAACAACAACAACAACAACAACATTAGAAAGTAAATAACTACTAGAGGTCCTGACAAGAGACGGCAGCATGCGGCAGAAGACGGCAGAAGTGTGCAAAAAAATAAAAAAATTTAAACCTGCAATATTGATTAACCGAGTGAGCAAATGTTGTGTTTCTCTGAGCGGAAATAACGTTAGCTCTTAAATCAGTTGAACAGGTTGTAACTCCGGAAATGCATATCCTCCTATTTCCATCTATTGTACTATAATTTTTTTCCTTATTTTGTTACCTGAAGATATGACATATCTGTGTCTTTATATATTGTAATTGTTTTACAATTTGTATATATATATGAATTTATGTCTATGTATAATTGGTTTGTTTTGTAAATATTATTTCTGTTTTTACGCTGGGTCTGGCCTAGCGAAAACTATGCTATCGAATGATCACATCGACACTGTCTTTATGGCTTTCGTGACTTCCCTCAAAAATACCATTTCTGAATGTAGCGAAGGGAAGTACGATTAAGGACAGTAAAAACTACGTGACGTACTTTACAATGACTTGAACAGTATAGATGTAGATACTAGTGTAGATGCTTGTCAAGATGTACAGCAACACTGTGGGCGACAAAATGATAGATTGCTTTCAGAACTCACTACTGTATCAGTAATCTCCAAACTCTATGTGAAACAGCCAGAAAGAGAAGAAGGAAGGAATAATACCATTCCTTACCATTAAAGGTGAAGAAGCATCGAACAGAAACATCTTCGCAGATGGACGTAATGATATATTTACTCAACAGAAGTCTAGAAACACTTTCAGATTGGAGGATCACCTAAGTTAGGTACGCAGTTTTGCACACGAGCGAAAACAGAGACCATCAGTCGACCGTAAGCAAGAAAAATTTGAGGAACGGTCTTACTGTAGGACAAATATGTTTCATTTCTTACTTACGGAGGCTACCCACAGTTAGGAACCGTGATCTGATGTTAAGTGACACGTAGTCAGGGGATTGCCTAATCCTTACTCAGTCAACTTTGGAAAGCCGCCGGCCGTCGTGGCCGAGCGGTTCTAGGCGCTTCAGTCCGGAACCGCGCTGCTGCTGCGGTCGCAGGTTCGAATCCTGCCTCGGGCATGGATGTGTGTGATATCCTTAGGTTAGTTAGGTTTAAGTAGTTCTAAGTCTCGGGGACTGATGACCTTAGATGTTAAGCCCCATAGCGCTTAGAGCCATTTGAACCATTTGGAAAGCCTCAGCTACTTTAGTAGGCGCCCGTCTATAAAGGTTATAGCTGCAGCGAGCAGTAGGACTTGGCTGGACGCCAAGGTATCATTATCATTGCCTGTACCACCAAGTGCCTACTGGAACATACGCGCAGTTTTTTTACGTGGGAATCTCAAAACCTGTCTACACCGAAGGCCGCGAGAAACTAGTTTACTCGGAATGTCAACAGAGACCTACCCCCCCCCCCCCCCCCCCCCCCCCCGCTGCTGTCATCAGCCCCAGCTGTTTCCGGCTTTACAGTGTTTAGTGGATAGTAATTCCGCTTATCAAGTTGTCAAGGGGTGACAGAGCAGCGTTATCGCCGGCCCTCGCCAGTGATATATCGACGCAAATATTGCGACACACTCGGAATGATCTATCACTCGACGGCAAACACTGCTGAATTGCGCTGGGCACCCCAGCACCTTGTGAGAATGACGGACATGTTTACAATTTCTTTGACAATTCCATTTCACAGTGTGATGCGTTATTGAGAAAAAAAAATGTGTTCCGTTATCTATGAAATGTCGACGAATGAATTACTGTGGGCTACTAATGCTCAGTAAAGGTTATGATACTGTTTATTGGACCTTATGACGCAAAGTCCCTCTCTCTCTTCCTTAACACCACTGTGATAACGCTGTGGATTGCGAAGCTATTACACGCTTAGTGGTCTCACACCAGCAGAGAAACGAGACGTTGCAATGAAGAACCGGTCGCAAACAGTGAGTGTTCAGTGAAATACAGGGTTTGGACAAACATACAGACCTCTAACCCTGGGGTCTAGCGGTAGTGTCTTCGATTAGTTATCAAAACGTCCTGGGTCCCAGGTTTGAACCCCGCCATCGCTCAGATTCTGAATAAAAATAATCACAATGGCGGCCCAAGACTTCCGCCATAAAAAGTCATCCTCATACAGCCTGTGGCGATGTCAAAGAGAGCGGAGGAGCGGACAGACGTTCAGGGCACTCTCTTGCCCGTGGGGTGGGAAACTGCCCCCAAAGGCGCAAGAATCAGCAATGATCAACGGCATGAGAATGCAGAAGGCAATGGAAACCACTGAATTACAGACTCAAAGCGTGGCCTATAATTGAAAAAGTGTCATCATGATCTCTCCATTGGCAAAAGATTCCCAACTTGTCTCCCACTGGGATCTGCTGAAGGGGACTGGGGACTGCCAAGGGAAAGACTACCATGAAGAAAAATAGAATAACCAACTCAAGAATAACGTTCCACGAGTCGGGGCGCGGAATGTCAGCAGCTTGAACCTGATAGCGAAGCTATAAAAACTGAAAAGGGAAATGTTAAGGCTCAACCTATATATAGTAGGGGTCAGTGAAGTGAAATTTATATAAGACAAGGATTTATGGTCAGATGAATATAGTATTCACTCTGAATAGTTCAGTGACAGGGTTGTTCTCATCAGAATCGACAGCAATCCAACGCCGATAAGAGCAGTTCAGGTATACATCCGACGTCGGAAGCCGAAGATGAAGAGGCAGAGAAAGTATATAAGGATATTGAACAGGTATTCAATAGATAAAGGAGGATGAAAATTTAATGGTCATGGGAGACTGGAATTCGGTTGTAGGGGAAGGTATAGAAGAAAAGGTTACGGGAGACTTGGAACTAGAAATGAGAGAGGAGAAAGACTAATTGAGCTGTACAATAAATATTTCAGACAGTAATAGAAAGTACTTTGTTCAAGAATCGCAAGAGGAGGAGGTATAGTTGGAAAAAAGCCGGGAGATACGGGAAGATTTCAATTAGAATACGCCATGATTAGGCAAAGATTTGGAAATCAGCTACTGGATTCTAAGGCGTTCCCGGGAGCATATATAGAATCAGATCACAATCGAGTAGTGATGAAGAGTAGGCTGAAGTTTAAGAGACTAAGTCAGGAGGAATGAATGCGCGAAGAAATGGGACACAGAAGCACTAAGGAATAAAAAGATACGCTGAAAGTTCTCTGAGAAGATATTGCGGCAAGGAATAGCTGAGTAGGCTGTTCAGTTGAAGAGGAACGGACATCTGTAAGAAGGGCAATCACAGAAGTTGGAAAGAAAAACATAGGTACTAGGAAGGTAACTACGAAAAAAACATGGATAACAGATGAAATACTTCATTTGATAGTCGAAAATTGTTCAGGGAAAAACAGAAATACAAGTCACTTAGGAATGAAATAAATAGGAACTGCCCAGAAGCTAAAGCGAAATAACTGGATCAAACGTATAATGAAATCGAAAAGGAGTGCACTGGAAAATCCACTGTTAAATGCAGAGGAGAGAGTGGATAGGTGGAAAGAGTAAATTGAAGGCCTTTATGAAGGGAAGACTTGTCTGTTGAGGTGACAGAAGAAGAAACAGGAGTTGATATAGAAGAGATATGGGATTCAGCACTAGAATCGGAATTTAAAGGAGGTTTGGAAAACTCACGTTGGTGCGTAAAATGTGAGTCTGGCAATAATGCTGCTGAATTTCGAAAAAACATCATCCGCAAGATTCCGAAATTGAAAGAGTCCAGAAGTGGGTGAATTATGGCGCAATCAGCTTGACATCTCATGCATCCAAGTTGCTGACAAGAATAATATATTGGAAATTGGTGGTAAGTTCACATGGGACCAAACTGCTGAGGTCATCGGTCCCTAGGCTTACACACTACTTAATCTAACTTACGCCAAGGACAACACACACACACACACACACACACACACACACACACACACACACACACACACCTATGACCAAGGGAGGACTCGAACCTCCGACGGGGGGAGGTGCGCAAACCGAGGTAGGGCACCTGAAACCTATCGGCTACCCCGAAGGAAATAGAGGATGTGTTACATGAAGATCAGTTTGGCTTTAGTAAAGGTAAAGGCACCAGACAGGCAATTCTGACATAATGGATGATAATGGAACATGACTAAAGAAAAATAAAGAAACGTTCATAGGGTTTGTCGACCTGGAAAAAGCGTTCGCCAGTATCAAATGTTGCAAGATGTTCGAAATTCCGTGGAAAATAGGGGTAAGCTACAGGGAATGACGGGTAATATACAATATGTACTAGAGCCGAGAGGAAACAATAAGAGTCGAAGATCAAGAGCGGAGCCGGCTGCGGTGGTCTAGCGGTTCTAGGCGCTCAGTCCGGAACCGCGGGACTGCTACGGTCGCAGGTTCGAATCCTGCCTCGGGCATGGATATGTGTGATGTCCTTAGATTAGTTAGGTTAAAGTAGTTCTAAGTTCTAGGGGACTGATGACCACAGATGTTAAGTCCCATAGTGCTCAGAGCCATTTGAACCATCAAGAGCGGAGTGCTCGGATTCAAAAGGATGTTTCGCCCTTACTGTTCAATCTATACGTCGAGGAGACAATGACGAAAATAAAAGTAAGGTTCAAGATTAGAATTAAAATTCAAGGTGACAGTATGTGAATGATACGATTCGCTTATCACATTGCTATCCTGAGTGAAAGAGAAGAAAAATTACAGGATTTGCTGAATGGAATGAACAGTCTAATGTGTACAGAATACGGACTGAAAGTAATTGAAGACAGACGAAAGTAATTAAAAGCAGCAGAAATGAGAACAGCGAGAAACTTAACACTAGAATTGGTGATCTCGGAGTAAATGAAGTTAAGGAATTAAGCTACGTAGGCAGCACTGGCCTGTAACTGAAAAAGTGTCATCATGATCTCTCCATTGGCAAAAAGGGCTTTCCTGGCCAAGAGAAGTCTACTAGTATCAAACATAAGCCTTAATTTGAAGAAGAAATTTCTGAAAAGGTACGTTCAGAACACAGCACGGTATGGTTGTGAAACATGGACCACAGGAAAAGCAGAAAAAAGAGGATCGAAGTAATTCAGGTTTGGTGATACAGACGAATACTTGAAACACGTAAGGAATGAGGAGGTTCTCCACAGAATCGGCGTGGGAAAATACTGACAAGAGGAAGGGCAGGATGGTAGGACATCCGTTAAGACATAGCGGACTGACTTTGTAAGTAAGCTGTTTAGGTTTTTATGTTGGTAACGCCATGTAGCTCTCTGTATGAAAATCACGGACTGTGCTGTGTGCAGTCTGTGGCTGGTTTGCATTGTTGGGATATTTGCTATTGTAGTGTTGGGCAGTTGGATGTGAACAGCGCGTAGCGTTGCGCAGTTGGAGGTGAGCCGCCAGCAGTGGTGGATGTGGGGAGAGAGATGGCAAGAGTTTTGAGAGCGGACGATCTGGACGTGTGTCCGCCAGAAAGAGTAAATTTGTAATACTGGATATCATGAACTGATATATATATATATATATATATATATATATATATATATATATATATATATATATATATATCACTTTTGAACGTTATTAAGGTAAATACATTGTTTGTTCTCTATCAAAATCTTTCATTTGCTAACTATGCCTATCAGTAGTTAGTACCTTCAGTAGTTAGAATCTTTTATTTAGCTGGCAGTATTGGCGCTCGCTGAATTGCAGTAGTTCGAGTAACGAAGATTTTTGTGAGGTAAGTGATTCATGAAAGGTATAGGTTATTGTTAGTCAGGGCCATTCTTTTGTAGCGATTATTGAAATTCAGATTGCGTTGCGCTAAGTAATATTAAGTGTTAGTTTGGTGTTGATCAGAATAAATAAAGAGAGAAATGTCTCAGTACGTTGAGTTTTGTTCAGCTGTTTGAAAATCAAATAACGTAAGGGGTTTTCCAGTACAGTCATTTATAATTTTTCTAAGGGGACGTTACAACTTCCATGGTACTAGAGGTAGTTGTAGAGGGTAAAAACTGTAGAACAAAACAGAAATTGGAAACATTCAAAAAAATAGTTTAAGATCTAGGTTGCAAGTGCTACTCTAAGGTGAAGAAGTTGCCACAAGAGAAGAATTCGAGGCGGGCCGCATCAAAATAGATGAATGATGACACAAAATAAATAAATAAAATGGAAACATCGCGAGAAATGCAGGCTTGAACATAAATCCAGATGTTAGCCAAGCCTGCAGGTGGCGATGACGTAATTGAACATGAACGGCACCGTCGCAATGTTGTCAATACGTTGCAGCTGTCAGTCCCGGGCAGAACAGTGTTCTGTGTACTAGTGAGTGCATTGTGTCGGAGCCAAGTGAATTCGAACATGGGCAAATTGTCGGTGCTCGGATGGTGTGCCAAAGGAACCGAAGTGTAGCCAAGGGAACCGAAGAGTTTGATGTTTCAAGAGGCACCATATGTATAAGTAAAGCGGAAAAACGTCATCCGCCAAGTTACAACGCGGAGGAAGCTGAGTGTTGAGGTATCGAGTTATCACTTGACGGTCACAGAAGAGGACTGACGAAAAATGAGAGGACGACAGCTGCAAAAGTCACCGCAGAAATCAATATCGCTCTCGAAATGAGGTCCATAAGCAGGGAACTGCAGGGCGAAATGGAATTCCAAAATCACTCATCAGTGATGTTATTGGCCCTAGCCGAAGCTGTAAAGACATGGACCGTGGGACAATGGAAGAAAGTCATTTGTTCGGATGAGTCTTGTTTCACATTGTTTCCAACTTTTGGCCGAGTTGTCTGTTTTCGCCGTCCCTGGCCTACGATGCAGACTGCTTGCTGCCGAGAGTGAAAGTGGCAGGGTTTCGGTGATGATTTGGGCAACCATATCGTGGTATTACATGGGCTCCATGTTTACTCTCTAGAAGGTCGCATCACTGAACGGGTTATGTGACCATTTTGGCTGATGGTGCACTACCTGTTTAGCGCTGGTGTTGCGGTGTTCCGAAACGACAGGACCCATGTTCAGACAGCTCGCATCGTCCAGGAGTGGTTTTGTGAGTACTGGAATGAATTTCGTGTCTCTCTTGGGCACCGCAATCATGAAATCGCAATATTACTGAGCCTTCATGGTCTACTGTGAAGAGAAGAACATCTGATCATCATCGACCTTCTTACCTGAACTTGCCACTGTTTTGCAGGAATAGTGGTAGAAGATTTGCTTGAAAATCATACAGCACCTGTATTTATCCATTCCGGGCTGACTGGAGGATGTTTTGAATGCCAACGGTTTTCCTACACTGTATTAGGCATGGTAATGTGTTTGCTGTTTCCACATTTTTGTACGCTCCCTGTAAATGTTTTAGTTTTGCAACGATTTGTATTACAGTGGAGGTAACTGAAGACTAATTTGCAACTTAAGAGTACTGTTCACTACATTCTTTCAATGTATTAGTCATGTGTGATACAATTAAAAGGAGTGTTTCAACTATTGCTTAGGTAAAATGTATTAACGAAATATCTTGGTTGTTAATGTGACCTCGGTCGACTACTGTAGATGTATTGAAAGCGTATTAGCCAACTAGATGATTTCAGCTTCATTTTTTAGTTTATTGGTTTTTCCAACAGCCTGTTACGAGAATGAGTTTTCTGCAGCGGAGTGTGTATTGATTTGAATCTTCCTGGGAATTAAAACTTTACGCCGGACTGGAACTTGGAATCTTTGCCTTTCGCGGGCAAATGTTGTACCGATAGAACTATCCATGAACGATTCACGATCTGCCCTCACAGCTTTACTTCCGCCAGTACCTCTCTTCAACAGTGTCTGCGATAGGCGAAGGTCCCGGGATCTGGTCCTTCTCTGGTACACAGTTATAATCTGCCAGGAGGAAAAGACACTAGACTAAAATTCAGATGGCGCTGACGAACGGATGTATTTCAGAATCAAATTCCTTGATAACGTGTATTGATAGCGCGAACTTTCCATCTTTTGGCGTTGCTTCGGGCTACAGGTTAGAGGCGAGGCAAGCGCGTAGCGGGCAGGTGGTAAGAAAGCAGGTGCAGCCTACAGCAGGAGAACTGTCGGGTCGCGGCCTCGACCCCAGGCTATTGCTGATATTTTCTCTACCTTACGTTTCCACTTTTATCTTTCTTTGTGCATCGCCAATGTGTTGGTTGCCCCGCTGGGCACATGTTGCATTTCATTTCGTAGTCTTTCTTACGGTCTCCTAAAACTTGTTATTAGATCCGGCCAGGAGGAAACGAGAGGATGGGACGACGCAACCAAGAGACGACAGAAGAGCTTTGAAATTGGCAATGAAACAATTCAGATGTTAATTTTGTAGTAAGTTTAATGCAGAAACGTATGTTATTACTTCCGTTATTCTTCAGCATGGAGCTTCCTCAAACATAACTACGTACAGAAAACTAGTTGCAGTACGTCGTCATATTGCACTGCCCGAATAATCTCGCGCTGGACTGGAGATGTAGACACAGATAACAGACACGGTATTTTTCATGCTAAGTAATGAACTTTATGCTCTATAGAATTGTTGCAGCCACTAGCTGATATCATGATTTGAAACAAGGGTAATAAAACACGGGTGCAGATTAAATTAGGCACTTAGCACTGTACATAGTCAAGAGTATATGTTATTAATCTAGGGTGTGACTGAAGACCTTATTCTTAACAAAATGGTTAAAATGGCTCTGAGCACCATGGGACTTAACATCTGAGGTCATCAGTCCCCTAGAACTTAGAACTACTTAAACGTAACTAACCTAAGAACATCACACACATCCATGCCCGAGGCAGGATTCGAACCTGCGACCGTAGCGGTCGCACGGTTCCAGATTGATGTGCCTAGAACCGCCGGAGTGGCCGACTTTTAATTTTTAAACTTTTTATTTTGAAGTCCCAGGATCACCATTTGCCCTTATCCTACTGGGGTCAAATTTCATATTCAGTTTAACATGGAATGTAACCAACTTGTTGCGGTGCCCCAAGAGGAAGAAGTAGGATTATATACGCTGTTTGATCAAAAGTTTACGAACGCACCTGTGTAATACGGAACTGACCACTAGATGTCACATGAAGCTGACCCTTTAGTACAAAAGGAAACGAAACGAGGAGTATTGCGTTGTTAGTAGAGAATCAGTAATAGCAGAATGGACTGGTCAGGAGTACTTAGTGACTCCGGACATGAGCCACTCATTGGATGTCATCTGAGTAACACATCCATCAGGGGCGTTTTAGTCCTTCTAAATGGCCCAGTTCGACTGTTGGTAAAGTGACTGTGAAGTGGTAAAGCGAAGGAACAACCGCAGCTAAACCGGAGACTGGGCATACCTCATGTACTGACGAATAGTGGCCTTCAAGCATTGCGGAGAGTGACCTTGAAAAGTCACATGAAATCAGGGGAAGGAATCACTCATTACTTCCAGAGAGCTTTCAGCAGTCCAGCTAGAATAGAGACAGTGCGTAAGGAGTTAAGAAGAAAGTTGTACAGTGGTGGCAGCTCCTCACAAGCCACACAGTGCTAAGCGCCGCTGGAGGTGGTGTGGAAAGCGACACCAGTGGACAGTGGATGAATTGAAACGAGCGATCTGGGGGGATGAATCATGCTGTACCTTGCGGAAATCCGATGGGAGATTTTGGGTTTGACGAATGCTTGGAGAACGTTAGCTGCTATCATATGTAGTGCCAATATCGGCATACGAAGGAGATGGTGTTACCAAATAGGACATGAACACAGTTTACGGCATCATATACTGAGTAATTAGGGGAACAGTTCGGAATCGAAGATTGTGCCAGCATGACAGTGCACCTTGTCATAAAGCAGCATCTATAAGGCAGTGGAGAATAACATTCCTGAGATGGACTGGCCCGCCCGGAATCGCAATCTGAACCCAATGGAGATCTTTGGGATAAGTTTGACTTCGTTCCACACCGCAGCGTCCTACATCACTATCTTCTCTGTTTTCGCTCTTTAGCAAGAAAGGGCTGCCATTCCTCCACTGACATACAGATACCTCATTGAAATTACCCTAGCAGAATTCAAGCCTCATAAAGATGAAGGGTGGACACTTCCCATGTTAAAGTCCACGAATGGGTGTGTGAATACTGTTGATCAGATACTGTAAGATAATGTTCAACGAATGAAAGTAACAAATCGTTGAGACGCGCGAGCACCCGACAGCGGCATTTACAATTAGATTAATGATTCTAGAATGTGGATCGTGGCGGTTCTGCGATACCATTTTTCTTTCAGAAATCTTTTTAAAAGTATGCATTCCAGATATGAATGTTACACTTGCAGGTACCGCGATGTCTGTATGCTAAGAAGAACAGCATATTCTTGTTATGACTCATTGGTATGAAAACGAAAGCAGTGATTAGGTTAAACTGTGGTGTCACCGCCAGACACCACACTTGCTAGGTGGTAGCCTCTAAATCGGTCGCGGTCCGCTAGTATACGACGGACCCGCGTGTCGCCACTGTCAGTGATTGCAGACCGAGCGCCGCCACACGGCAGGTCTAGAGAGACTTCCTAGGACTCGTCCCAGTTGTACAGCCGACGTTGCTAGCAATGGTTCACTGACAAATTACGCTCTCATTTGCCGAGACGATAGTTAGCATAGCCTTCAGATACGTCATTTGCTACGACCTAGCAAGGCGCCATTATCATTTGCTATTTATCTTGTGATGCATGTACCGTCAGACCGATGTTCACCAATTATGGATTAAAGTTAAGTATTCCAGCAGCTACGTATTATTTTTACTAGACTCAACTCCTTTAACTGTTCCAGACCTCACGCCAGCCTGCGTGAGCTTAACGCGTGCCTTTCGGCTACCAATCATAGTGGCTTGGCTGTCTTGCCAAGTCACAACATAAACTCCACGTTTCTGCCGAAAATCGTGATTTTTTTCTAGTTGACACTTAAGGGAATAATCGCCAACAATAGTATTTTAAGCTCTTGGGCGATAAAATAAGTACTGAGGTCTGTCACTTTACCTGTTACCCTGGGGCATATTGGTTATACTGGAGTTTCATTCCGATACGTAAGAACTCATCTGCCAATATGTTCAAGAAGTGGAGTTACTGTGAACGTGCTGTTTGTGACCGGTGCTGAGGAACAAACAATAGGACCTACTGGGGAGAACTGCCGGCTCCACACTTCCAAAGGTTGTCGGAAAAACGTCAATGACACCGAATGCTTCGAACTGCATGTCAAATTTGAACAATAACCTGTAAATCCGTTGTGTATATATATGGTACTTAAATATTTGACTATCGTTAACTATACCAGTGACAAACCGGCGATAGTATAATAAATTATTACCGAATTTTTACGCTTGTTTACGCTCAGTACATTACGATGTGTTAAATATATGCTCCCAGTCTTAGTATTTTCGTAGTGTTCTGTTAAGCCATAGGTTAATAATAATAATAATAATTATGACCTTTCCAAAAAGAATATTTTGCTAATAATGAAGATATTACACTAACAAAGTCTTTTTTTGATTGACATCAGGCTATAATGGTGAAAGCATGTTACCACGATTTATCTTCAAAAACATCTGTCACGGGATTATTTTCACTGCCGCTGGAATTTTAATCGCAACGTTTATGATTGTGTTTTTCTTACGACGTCAGTCTTTTCAAAATGCCTGATTCTTTCGTTCTGGAATTTATCTTTGATGAAACGTTCCGAACATTTCGGTCTCCTAAGAAGGACGATACACTATCCGCCTTTTTGTGTAACCTTCGGGTTATACCCCATAACGTAGATAAAAGAGCCACACATTGGTTTCGACTAATTTCACCTGTTCTCATTGGTGTGAGAAAAGAGTCTCCCTGTAAGCCCGAATCTCTTTAGTACTAGCGTCATAGTCTTTGTTCGCGATATAAGAGGAGGAAAGTGATGCGATCTTAGCTCGTCTGCAAAAATCTGCTCTCGGAAATTTACCAGGTGTTTCCTTTCCTGTAGCGTCTCCCAAGAGAGTTCACTGAGCACCTCCGTGACGCCGTTGCGGTGCCGCACGATGCTCTGCAACATGTTGCACTAGTGTTTTGAAGAAATCATCCCTAGTGAGTGATTTACGGTTTCTAAGTACTCCTCCAACGAAACTGTCTCTTCGTCACCTGTACTCTCCTTTCTACGTTGATGTCGTCGATAAACATTAAAAATCCAAGACATTTGACTGTAGCTAATTATTTCAGAGACAAACCGGCTATAACATGATAAATCATTACTGAATGTTCAAACTTGTGTTTACACTCCTTACGTTGCAGTAGGTTAATGATGTATTCCTAGTGTTAATACTAAATTTTTTTGTTCTGACACACCTTACATATTATAATAATGTATGTATGTATGTGAGTGCGTGTGTGTGTGTGTGTGTGTGTGTTTTCCACGTCTTCCCATAAACCACTGGACATGATTTCAACCAAATCTGGTACGCACACCCCTTACTGTCAGGCAAGAATCGCTGTCGGCGTAAGGACCACCTACGTATCATAGGGAAAAACTCTGCATCATGCACGACGTTTAAATTTATAACTTCTGTGCTAGTAACTCTGTTCACAATAAATTTCGCAGACACTATCCACATATGCCCCTAAACGCACCTACAAAGTTCTATCATGGTGCCACGTCATGAACACTAAGATGCGTGAAAAACTGCAGCATCATGGATGGCGTTAAAGTTTATTTCTTCTTTGCTACTAACACTATTCGCAACATGTTTCGGAGACAGTATCCACAAATGCCGCTAGATGTACCTACACAAGTGCGACACATAGTTCAAGGGCTATCGTCATAAACACTAAGCTATGTGAAAAAATGTCGTATCATTCATGAAGTTTTAATATATTTATTTTTTTCCTTGTAAGACACTCAAATTGATCAAATGGCTCTGAGCACTATGGGACTTAACATCTGAGGTCATCAGTCCACTAGAACTTAGAACTACATAAACCTAACTAACCTAAGGACATCACGCACATCCATGCCGGAGGCAGGATTCGAACCTGCGACCGTAGCCCAGCGGACTGAAGCGCTCGGCCACAACGTCTGGCTCTAAGACACTCCTACAGTTGAGTCAACTTAAGGAAATCCCTGACACCTGGCATTACTTTTGAAAGCTTTCAATTGCGAAGCTCAGACGGCTGTAGGCGGAAACAATAGCCGCCTGTAGAGCCATCAAGAGGCGTTGCCATAGAGACGTCTACAAAATCGTATTGTAGACGCGCGATGCAGCTGTACTTATAGATTTGTAGATTATACATATTTATTTGTACGACTGTTTCATAATAGCAAAGGTGTGTTCACGAATACATGGAAACGAAATTTTTCCGATATTACATTAGAAGACCAGTTCATTTTTTCGTTTTTAGTAGAGAACTGTCAAAATGAATACCCGGGCAATGCCGGCTTTGTCAGCTAGTGATTCTATAATTACGTGAATTCTGGGAATACAGTTGAAAGTAGGCTGTTTAGGTTTTAATGTTGGTAACGTCACGTAGCGCTTTGTATGAAATTCACTGGCTGTGCTGTGTGCACTCTGTGGCTGGTTGGCATTGTTGCAATTTGATAGTGTTGGGCAGTTAGATGTGAACAGCGCGTAGCGTTGCGCAGTTGGATGTGAGCCGCCAGCAGTGGTGGATGTGGGGAGAGAGATGACGGAGTTTTGAGAGCGGATGATCTGGACGTGTGTCCATCATAGACAGTAAATTTGTAAGACTGGATGTCATGAACTGATATATAAATATATTTTATGGCTTTTGAACACTATTAAGGTAAATACATCGTTTGTTCTCTATCAAAATCTTTCATTTGTTAACTATGCCTATCAGTAGATAGTACCTTCAGTAGTTACAATCTTTTATTTAGCTGACAGTATTGGCGCTCGCTGTATTGCAGTAGTTCGAGTAACGAAGATTTTTGTGAGGTAAGTGATTCACGAAATGTATAGGTTATTGTTAGTCAGGGCCGTTTTTTTGTAGGGATTATTGCAAGTCAGATTGCGTTGCGGTAAAAATATTGTGTGTCAGTTTAGTGTTGATCAGAATAGGTTGTTGTTGTTGTGGTCTTCAGTCCTGAGACTGGTTTGATGCAGCTCTCCATGCTACTCTATCCTGTGCAAGCTTCTTCATCTCTCAGTACTTACTGCAAACTACATCCTTCTGAATCTGCTTAATGTATTCATCTCTTGGTCTCCCTATACGATTTTTACCCTCCACGCTGCCCTCCAATGCTAAATTGGTGATCCCTTGATGCCTCAGAACATGCCATACCAACCAGTCCCTTCTTCTTGTCAAGTTGTGCCACAAACTCCTCTTCTCCCCTATTCTATTCAATACCTCCTTATTAGTTACGTGATCTACCCATCTAATCTTCAGCATTCTTCTGTAGCACCACATTTCGAAAGCTTCTATTCTCTTCCTGTGCCGGCCGGTGTGGCCATGCGGTTCTAGGCGCTTCAGTCTGGAACCGCGTGACCGCTACGTTCGCAGGTTCGAACCCTGCCTCGGGCATGGATGTGTGTGATGTCCTTAGGTTAGTTAGGTTTAAGTAGTTCTAAGTTCTAGGGGACTGATGACCACAGATGTTAAGTCCGATAGTGCTCAGAGCCATTTGAACCATTTTTTTCTCTTCCTGTCCAAACTATTTATCATCCATGTTTCACTTCCATGCATGGCTACACTCCATACGAATACTTTCAGAAACGACTTCCTGAGATTTAAATCTATACTCGATGTTAAATATAGAATAGGTAAAGAGCGAAATGTCTGGGTGCGTTCAGTTCTGCTCAGCTGTTTGAAAATCAGATAACGTAAGGGGTTTATCAGCACAATCATTCATAAATTTTTCTAAGGAGACGTTTCACAGTTACATCGTTCCTTACGGAAATCGTTCGCCACAAATAGGCTCGATGGATTCAAATGAGATCCAGTTTTTTAGTGGATGCTGTAATCGGCCGATTTCGTTTATAGAACTCCCTCCTTGGCTGGTACAAGTGATTCACGTGTTCCAAGAGGCCTTACCGGCTTGTATGAAAAGCAGTGAATTAATCTTACAGATCTGTAATTTCTTGAAACTGCTTTTGTTAGACGGTCAGGCCTGTTACTTTTCAAAATTGTCAGAATTCGTAGGTGAGGTCGCCGATTCCACAAAATATTGACGCAAATTGCACTACCCCTTTTCCGTGCTTTTTCTCCTGATACGAAAAAGAGGTAAGAATATTCGGTAACGCACCGCAATACACACACACGCAGCACGCGTTTCGCAGGAAACGGACGCGTATGCCGGCGCGTCGGCGCAGGCCAGCATCTGCTGTCCTGCATCTTAATGGTGTTTGAGCCGTCAATATTTGAGGGTTTGTCAAGAGCGACATCAAAAATAAAGAAGGCGACATGCGCGCCGCGGTCACGTAGCCAGGGGTGGGGGAAGAGGAAGCGCTGGAGAGAGGGGCGGAGCACAGCCGCCTGCGCCGGAGAATTAGGCGAAGATTAGGTCTCTCGCGACCCGCGTCAATATTTGCCCACAAACACACATTCGGAAACGCCGCCTGCCGGAACCTCTGAATAATTGACAGGCGCCGTGCTGCCGGCCCGAACCACCGGAATGCCTTATGTCGACCGACTGGACAGCGTCGGCCCTCCGGTGGGCTGCGTTTGACGTAGCGAGTGCCTCCCGATATAAAAAGATTGCGTATTATGAGAGAAACCTGCTTCACAGAAACGAATGGAACAAGCACGTTCTTGAACGACCTAAGTCAGATACCAACCAGTGCGTGTCCAGAACTGTGTACTCTGTGTACCACTGCAACACCGACTCCAAGGAAGGCCTCGGCGCTTGTTGGTGACGTCACGTCAGCTAGGCACGGCGAACGCCAAGTCTGTTGCAGGCAGAAACGCCTGGGCGTGCTTATCACTATACATCTCTTATTTTTGGACAAAATGTTTGCTATTATCTTGTATTCTGCAGTTCTATTTAGATGAAAGATTTTCTTACTATCGTGAAGCTAGAAATGAAGATCATAGTTCTGTATTACTGAATCCTGTCGAAACAAACGTAGATCAATATGAGAAGATGCTTTGCCCCATTGCAAGCTTCGGAAATTTTATATTCAAGTAACTATATTTACTTGATCCATTTTGTTATCGAAACTTACCACAACCTCCTTACAATGAACTCGTTTCTTTTATTTATTTATTTATTTTCGTTTGACATCGTTACTGGAAATGTGAACTAATTTACATGTGTAAATGTCCAACTGTTTTCAACGAAAGGAATTCTAAACAGGAAACAAAATAGCTTCATACATCGAAAATACTGCTGAGCATAAACTTTTTTAAACATGCACATTAAAAAAGATAAATATTCCCCTCTTGCAACTGAAAGGAGAAACTTTATAAGATAAAAAAAATTTATTTGATAAAACATCTCTCTTTTGCCTCTTCTTCTGTCCCCCTCCCCCAACGTGTACAATCGCAAGGTTTTTCATTAACATTCAGTGCTCCTCACCCCATAGTGAACCCAGATACCTAAAGAAGAGCACCAATATGTTAACAGTTTCTTGTAAAAGCAACCCAGTACAAACATAACTTCCTCAGATTTACAAATAAGGTAAAGAAGTACGAATTCTGTCGCTGCTGGTCACGATATTGTTTTTGTATGTCAATCCTTAAAACGGCTGGAAATTTAAGTTCAGGAGTACACTATTTGATAAGAAGTGTAATGAATTGCACAATTAATTGATTGTAGAAATCTCTCAGAACAATGTGTGTTGGTCAACTACCGCCAATAGTGTCACATTTTCCTGTGTCAGAGAAGGAGACACCGCCATATGCCTGCAACAGACCTGGCGTTCGCCGTGCCTAGCTGACGTGAAGTCACGAACAAGCGCCGAGGCCTTCCTTTGAGTCGGTGTTGACCACTGTCGCTTGTCCTTTTTCCTATTCCAATCGCGAACGGTGCGCGGGAAGAACAATTCGTTCGTAAACCGTCGGCACGCGGACCGTGTATTCGAACGGTGAGCCTTTCTGGCGTCATATCATGGGGAAAAAAAACACGTTAAGGGGGTCTTTCCGAACTTGCAGAGCAATATACAATATGTGATCAAAAGTATCCGGACACCCCCAAAAAACATACGTTTTTCATGTTAGGTGCACTATGCTGACACCTACTGCCAGGTACTCAATATCAGCGACCTCAATAGTCATTAGACATCGTGAGAGAGCAGAACTGGGCGCTCCGCGGAATTCACGGATTTCGAACGTGGTCAGATGATTGGGTGTCACTTGTGTCATACGTCTACACGCGAGATTTCAACTCTCCTACACATCCCTAAGTCCACTGTTTCCGATGTGATAGTGGAGTGGAAACGTGAAGGGACATGTACAGCGCAAAAGTGTACAGGACGACCTCGTCTGTTGACCTACAGAGACCGCCGACAGCTGAAGATGGTCGTAATGTGTAGTAGGCAGACATCTATCCGGACCATCACACAGGAATTCCAAACTGCATCAGGATCCACTGCAAGTACTATGACAGCTGCGCGGGAGATGAGAAAACTTGGATTTCATGGTCGAGCGGCTGCTCATAAGCCACGCATCACGCCGGTAAATGCCAAACGACGCCTCGCTTGGTGTAAGAAGCGTAAACATTGTACGTTTGAACAGTGGAAAAACGTTGTGTGGAGTGACGAATCACGGTACACAATGTGGTGATCCGATGGCAAGGTGTGGATATGGCGAATGCCCTCTTAACGTCATCTGTCAGCGTGTGTAGAGCCAACAGAAAAATTCGGAGGCGGTGGTGTTATGGTGTTGTCGTGTTTTTCATGGAGGGGACTTGCACTCCTTGTTGTTTTGCGTGGCACTATCACAGCACAGGCCTACATTGTTGTTTTGAGCAACTTCGTGTTTCCCACTGTTGAAGGGCAATTTGGGGATGGCGATTGCATCTATCAACACGATCGAGCACCTGTTCATAATGCACGGCCTGTAGCGGAGTGGTTACACGACATTAACATCCCTGTAGTGGACTGGCCTGCACAGAGTCCTGACCTGCATCCTATAGAAAACCTTTGGGATGTTTTGGAACGCCGACTTCGTGCCAGGCCTCATCGACCGACATCGATACCTCTCCTCAGTGCAGCACTCCGTGATGAATGGGCTGCCATTCCCCAAGAAACCTTTCAGCACCTGATTCAACGTATGCCTGCGAGAGCGGAAACTGTCATCAAGGTTAAGGGTGGGCCAACACCATGCTGAATCCCACCATTACCGATGGAGGGCGCCACGAACCTGTAAGTCATTTTCTGCCAGGTGTCCGGATACTTTTGGTCACATAGCGTACAGCCTCAGAAAGTTTTTCCCTAATTTAACACTTATGTTTGATACTAGGGACTTGCTTTACCGAGAGTGAATTAGCCTAGAATCGCTAGTAACCCTATTGGCAATCGTTTATAAACTAACCTGTGGTTCATGTCATGCATTGCTATTTTGATTCCCTCTATGACCTTCCTCTTGTTAATATGCTGTAGTCTTGTTTTCACGGACTTTTCGCGAAATATAGGTAAGGGTTAGCAGTGTCTCGACTGACTCGTCTGGGAACTTACGCTCTAGGAATTTTAACACTAAACCACACCACGTTTTTATAAACGCGTTTTCACATTGCGTTTTATGTCCTCTCTACTTTGGTCAGCGTCAGTTAGTTTGCTTCCCTAATAATAAAACTCTTCTACAACTTTTAGTGCATCGTTTCCAAATCTAATTCCCTCAGCCTTGCGTGATTAAATTGTACTGCATTTCTTATCCTTGTTTTACTTTTATTGGTATTAATCTTAAAGCCTTTTTTCTTCAAGACACTATGTACTCCGTTCAAACAGTCTTCAAATACCTTTGCCGTCTCTTACGGAATTACGGTGTTCTCGCCGAATCTAAAAGTTTCTATTTCTTCTCCCTGAATGTTATTAATCTATTCAAATTTCTCTTTTTTTTCTGTACTGCTTGCTTAATGCACGGATTAAATAATGCGTGTGTGTGTCTGGGGGGGGGTATAATACTGTCTCTCTTACTTCTCAACCACCGCCATCCTCTCAAAAGTCCTTCGACTCCTATTACTGCAATCTAGCTTTTGTATCCTACTCGTTGTAGACCTTTCGCTACCTGTTTTTGATCCCTTCTACCTTTAAAATTTCAAAGAGTGTATCTCAGTCAACATTATCAAAAGCTTATTTTAAGCCTACATACGATATAAATGTTGGTTTGCCATCTCTAACAAATAAAAGGAAAAATAGCAGTAAGAGATTACAGAAAAAATGACGAAAAATTTCATATGGCAGACACTCTAATAAAGGCACCTAAAATATCTCCAAAATATCAGGAATCAGTTTAGGGAGGAATATATGGACAGTTTTTTAGTCATATATTTGTCAGTACCTTAGAGGGTGAAAAACTAAATTCATAGCACGCACATACAAGCAATAATTCTTCTTACTCTTTATAAGTAAATGACTTGGATAGTTATCTCAATATACTATGCAGGAAGAGTATACTTACTCACGCAGTTTATATCTGCTCATGCGGTACAGGTATAGGTGAAATAAAAACATTTTTAATACAGAAGAAGGCATTTGTTGTTTAGCATCTCGTACAAACCATGGGAAGCCTAGGACAAGTTCTGTAGTGGTGTTTCCAAAGGTTATCTACCTTGTTGGATTTTCAAAACGGTTGTTGTGTGCTACAATGTTCTCCGATGAAATAAATATCCTGAAATGCTAATCATATGAACCACTTGAACGTAGCCCTTTATCTTGAAGACAAGTTTTCAATTGGAACTATTTGTCTCTTTTCATAGCACTCATTTTAATTATACATTTATTCCATCAGATCTCGTCGAGCCATTCTCGTCCTCGTTTATGGTCTCCTTTCTAGAAATTGTACCCAACGTTACTCACAGGTAATTAAAGTTTGAATCATTTCTCATCCGCAGAGGTGCTTAACTTTCACTAGTACGAGCACAGAGGTCAACATATTTTTTGACATTTCCTTTAAAAAGCCCATGAAAGCAACTGAATTATCTCAGTCGAAGCACGAGGTCAAAATACCTCGATTCAAATAATTAGTTTCACATAAGAGACGACGTATTAATTGTTATTAATTAATTTAAAAACCCATAAGTCATATGAGACTTTGCTAAATCAAAAATCGATTTCACATTTGCGCTCTTCTGATCTTTTGGAGTTCAATTTTTAGTTCAGAATTTTCATAGTGTTTTTATTTTTTTCCCCATTTCTATTCCTTCTCCCCCATGTCTACAAGGTCAAATTGGATTTCAGTATAACCTGAAATTAAACTATGGATAACTTCATTTAAAAGACATTTTGTGCCTACGACTTATGGTTTGACTGACGGCAAAGAAGTGACGTCACTAGGCACCATTACAGAGGATGCTCTCTCAGCTGAAGGCGGGCAGAGCGCTGAGAGTACCTCCTGAGTGGCGGGGACGGCTGACAGTGAGTGGCTGGACAGCTACGTCTGTGTATCACTCAAGATAGCGCCGCAGTTTCGTTTTTGAGTAATGGTAAATGTTAGCAGCACTGGAGAGCATCATATTCGAGTACATGTGGTCGTTGGTGATGGATGTCGATAATAAGACAAATATTCCCACAGTCTTTGTTTGTTATTCAAACCGTAGTAAAACCTCAGATTTCAAATGAAGCCACAGACGTGCAATCCTGGACGGACATTGCTACGAAAGCACATTTGTGAATTAACCTGATGTAGTGCTCAACTTTTAAGAACCAATGACATTCAGTTAGGAGTTTGTTTTATTTTCCACCAAACGTGTTTCAACTATTGGTTCTTAGGCTCCGTATTTTGTTATTAGAGATGTAGTGTTTCCGGGAAGCATATTTAATCTTACTATTTATAGTTAAAAGACTGTGTTTTATCAAAAAAAAAAAAGGTTCGAATGGCTCTAAGCACTATGGGATTTAACATCTGAGGTCATCAATCCCCTAGACTTAGAACTATTTAAACCTAAATAACCTAAGGATATCACACACACCCATGACCGAGGCAGGATTCGGAGGAGGAGGAGATTGGTGTTTAACGTCCCGTCGACAACGAGGTCATTAGAGACGGAGCGCAAGCTCGGGTGAGGGAAGGATGGGGAAGGAAACCGGCCGTGCCCTTTCAAAGGAACCATCCCGGCATTTGCCTGAAGAGATTTAGGGAAATCACGGAAAACCTAAATCAGGATGGCCGGAGACGGGATTGAACCGTCATCCTCCCGAATGCGAGTCCAGTGTGCTAACCACTGCGCTACCTCGCTCAGTGGCAGGATTCGAACCTGCGACCGTAGCAGCAGCGCGGTCCCGGACTGAAGCGCCTAGAACCGCTCGGCCACAGCTGCCGGCTGTGTTTTATCACTTACTTACACAAGGGCCGATGGACACACTAAAAGAATAGGAAACATGAAAGTGATAAATAACAATCTTATAACTATAAATGTTCTGCCTGGAAATACTACATGTCTGACTTTGGGTAAATTGAAAAGGAAGCTGTTGTCATGTAGATACGGCGGAAAATGACAGAACAAGCTGGACGGAACGGAAAACCAATCGGGAAGCCTAAGGAAAGTCAATGAAGAGAGGAGGTTATTAAAAGAAATGGGAAAGAGAAAAATAAAATTTAGTGTACATGACATCAGACACAACACTTCCATCATTGACATTCTTGGAAGGAAGTGATGGCCAAATAAGGAAAAGACCAGCAGTATTTGAAAGACATCGAGACGAGAATCCGTGACGATTACGTGGAACTGAGACAAACAGCCAGTGACAGAAGGCAAGGCATTAGCCTTTATATTATGTAGTACGTATGGACCACCCGTGATGCCTAATAGTGATAAGTGAAGCAAACACTAAATTGCAAAAGATCGATAATATTTATTTGTAAATAATTCGTAGTTCATTGAACTTTGGACAAAGCCCGACCAACAGGCATTACATACGTTGACCAGAAATGATAGTGCACTGAGAATGGCTAGTTTCTAGCTGAAATCTAGATCTGCCAATAAAAATTCCAAAGGACGACTGATAGCTGAAATATATTATTTACAAATCAAAATAACGGTCGCTGCGTGCAACAGCTTCTGAATGGAGGATAACCTGATGATAATATTTATTCTTATGTGCATGAAAACATAACCTGTAACAATTATGAATGAATGATATATATGATGATTCTCAGTAACTGTTATTATCGTCTTCTAAATATTGTGTGTTACTCCACATACGAGTGACATAATCGTGCTGTGGATCCGTATAATACGTAAAAACATACACTGATGTGACAAAACTCACGGGATACCGTGTCGGAGCTCCTTTAGCTCGGTATAGTCCAGCAATGACGTGGCATGGACTCAAAAAGTCGATAGGAGTCCCTTACAGAATTATTGAATTATGTTGTCTCTGTTGCCAGTGCAATATTTTGTGTAAATAGTGATTTCTCAATTATGTCTCATAAATGTTCGGTGAGATTCAGGTCGGGCGATCACTGGGGCCAAATCATTCGCTAGAACTGTCCAGAATGTTCTTCAAACCAATCGCAAACAGTTGTGGCCCACTGATATGGCGCATTATCATCCATAAAAATTCCATCGTTGTTTATGAACATGAGATCCATGAATGGCTGGAAATGGTCTCCAAGTAGCCGAACATTTAGTCAATGATCGATTCAGTTGAACCTATAGCATTAGGGAGCTACCACCAGCCTGCGCAGTCCCTCATTGACAACTTGGGTCCATGGTTTCGTGGGGTTTGCACCACACTCGGATCCTACCATCAGCTCTTACCAGGTGAAATCAGGACTCATCTGACGTGGCCACGGTTTTCCAGTCTTCCAGTGTCCAGCTGATACTGTCACGAGCCCAGGAGAGGCACTGCAGGCGATGTAGTGCTGTTTGCAAAGGCACTCGCGTCGGTCGTCTGCTGCTGTAGCCCATTAACGCCCTAATTCGCCGCATTGTACAAGTGATACGTTCGTCTTACTTCCCACATGGATTTCTGAGGTTACTTCACGCAGCGTTGCTTGTCTGTTGGCGCTGACAACTATGCGCTCTCAGTCGGTAAGTGAAGACCGTCGGCCACTGTGTTGTCCGTGGTGGAGGTAATGCGTGAAATTTGGTATTCTCGACACACTCTCGACAGTTTCGATCTCGGAAAATTGAATTCTCTAACGATTTCCGAAGTGGTACGTCCCATGTGTCTACCACTTTGCGTTCAAAGTCTGTTATTTCCCGTCGTGCGGCCGTGATGACGTCGGGAACCTCTCCAAATGAGTCACTGATCATAAATGACAGCTCCACCAGAGCACTTGCGTACGCGATACCACCGCCACCTGTATATGTGGATATCGCTATACTATGACTTTTGGTTTGCGGACATTTGCCACGCCGGATATTTGCCACGACGGACATTTGCCACACTCGCCCCTTCGCCAGGTAGCGATTCCTCAGGTAAGGGACGCCCTTCCTCGTACATCTCTGTCCGCTTTCAAACCGCCGTCTCCACATCCTGCTCGGTACAACCAGTACGTAAGGGATCTTCTTCTTCGACATCTTGGCGAAATACAGAGCTTCTTTTCCGAAATCGAAATATTTATAACTTTTGGGAAACGAAAGCAATTCCTACGATTATGTCAGTATGTAATTAGTTCTGCCAAGTATAAACATAGATTACTCTGTCTGTGCGGTAGCTTCCTTTCACGCTTACTGATTGCGATAGAAACAGTCCCTCGCCATGGGAGCAACAAGAAAGGAACGATGTAAAAAGAATGCGAATGTATGCTAATCATTTCTTTTTGATCACTGCATTTGTGCCTACTTTAATTAGAACAACTGCATGCTTTAAAGGCAATAAGGAAAGAAGAAATGGGAATGTGAATATTTGAAAAGAAGAACGACATACTCCATATTAATTTACTCTGTAAAATCAGATATCCCTTGCGGCGAAACATTAGTTAATAAAGTGTAGCAGGACAATGTTCAAAACATGACTGAAAATACGTTCAATAAATAGAGATAAGAACATCAAAGATTGACATGTCATCTAAAGTCGACGTACAATTTTAAAATGTTAGAAATAACGAATATTTACAGGGTCACAGAGAAAGCATCCTACGTTTTGAAGGGAAATGCCGTAATTGTAATGATCTGCATTACAATAGAAACAAGAAGCACAACTTAAGGAAAAATAATGTAATGTGTGTTTCAGCTCACAAGCGACATTGAAGCAGGTAGTTCCTGTGACGTAGTATGGGCAGAGGTTATATTCGACAACCGAAATAAGTTAATAACTGGCTCCTTTTACCGACCCCCGGTCTCAGATGAAACAGTTGCTGAGCAGTTGAAAGAAAACTTGAGTCTCATCACAAACAGGTACGCTACTCATACAATTATAGGCCGCAATGTCTTCAATCTACCTTCCGTACGTTGACAAAAATACATTTTCAGACCCTATTGTAGATAGAAAACAACTTCCGTAATTGATCTAAATGCTTTTTTTAAAGATTATTTTGAACAATTATTTTATGAGGCCATTCAAATTTTAAATGGTTACGAAAACACACTTGACCTCTTAGCCACAAATAATCCTGAACATCACGACGGACACAGTGATTAGTGTACACACAATCGTAGCGAGGCTCAATTCCGTAACAAAGAAATTCAGCAAAACTAAACGTGAAATATATCTATTTATAAAAGCAGCTAAAAATTAGGTTGACGTCTTTCTAAGAGACAGTCTCCAATCCTGCCAAACTATATAAGTGAAGACCATATGTGGCTTAAGTTCAAAGAAATAGTATCAACAGTACTCGAGAGATTCATACCAAATAAATTAATAAGAAGCGGAATTGGTCCCCCATGGTACACAAAACACGACAGAAAGCTTCTGCAGGAGCACCGAAAAAGGCATGTATAATTTAGACGGACGCAAAATCTGCAAGATTGGCGAAGTTTTACTGAGGCTCGGCATTTAATAGTTCCCACAACGAAAGTCTCTCTAGAAATGTGGTGGCAATTGCAAAGAGATTCTGGTCCTATGTTAAGTAAACCAGCGGAAAGGCTCAGTAAGTACCTTTACTGTGAGACAGCGATGAGGAGGAGGGGGAGACAAGGGATCCAACCCCTCGGAGCAGGTAAAATCGTCGCAGATGTCCGGCATTCATGACTTTTCTCTTCGAGTGTAATCGTGCTATGGATCTGTGTAATACGTGAAAACATATTTGTTTGAGGGGCTCTGCCAATAAACACGATGGTGACTGAAGATGTGAATTTTCATCTTGACAGAAAAGTTATCAGTAATGAATAAACTGAAATATTTCTGTAAGATTGAGAGGCACCCACATGCCTTACTCATACTGTGGCATCAAGCAGTCAGGCCTGCAAGATGAGTGGTCTGCCAAGCGAGTGGATTCATTCCTATTTATCGAGTAACATGAGCTCTAGTATTCACAATTAAGTTACAAGTTATTCTCCTGTTTGAATATTACGCAACGGAAACGGAAACGCACATCTGACTATTAGTAATTTACACAACTTCAAATGGTTCAAATGGCTCTGAGCACTATGGGACTTAACAGCTGTGGTCATCAGTCCCCTAGAACTTAGAACTACTTAAACCTAACTAACCTAAGGACATCACACACATCCATGCCCGAGGCAGGATTCGAACCTGCGACCGTAGCAGTCGCGCGGTTCCGGAATTTACAAAACTCTGACTGTTCACTACGCACTGGCAATACCGCATTTTCTTTCATATTTAACGGCTTTGATCAACACGTGGCCATCGCACTGAATATGAATGGCGCACACATTATAAATTCTGGGTATCATGACAACATACTATTCGAAGGAAAAGGCCACCAATCTTTTTCTTTTCACTATCTTATTTATTCCGATAAATTCTATAACCTAAACACACAAATTCTATAACCTACAGCAATAACACATGAGAAATTCCGCCCAGTGGGCATAGCTTTACATTGGTGATTCTCTATCTTATGGTCTCGTAATTATTTAACGCTACAGTGCACTTTCTGGATAGGATGGTGGATCTTTTGCTATATCTCACACTTCGACTCTCACACCCATCATCACGAAAATTTCCTCCAGACCGAGTGGTACAAAAAGGAACATGCATAACCCACTGCCTCTGAAACTATCTTGTTACTCTCCCATGCGAACCACACATACTTAAATTTCATGAAATACATCACACTGGCAACATACAATACAAAGAATAGTCACAACGTTATAATCACATCACTTTCAGCTTTCGCACTTCAATTAGTATTTATCCCAGTTTCACATGACACTGCCCCACTTCGTAACTTTTCTTTCCTACTGTGAACTCTGGAGGATATATGCACGTCTTCCTGTGCAATGCAAGCCAAGTGGCGTTGCTGGATAGACGGCTGACTCATCTTGCTTCTCTCTCAGAGTATTATAGTTTGAATCAAGCGTCACACGGAAACATAACGCGCAAAGTAATATTAAGAACATATTCATTACACACGCGAGTCCTCAACTGATACCATGGACGAGTACTTCTCTTTATCCTTTGTCTCATACACAGATTGAGACTCACACAGTACTCACCACGTGGAAGTACTAGTCTCTAATTTCAAGTCCTGCACACGCCATTTCTTAAATATTTCCAACTTATAGTACACATGCAAGTAATTCAGCTTAACTTAAGCTCTCGGAAGTATTTCAACTTATTGCTACACGTGGTTTCATTGTGACCATTGGTCACTTCCGAAGATTACTATGATCCCCTTAATATTACCTGCCTGACATTTAATTCTCCCCACAAAAGTTCCTGAAATAGAGAAATTATTATTCCAAACTACTCTTAAGTATTCCACATGCATACCATTCTATCCACTCTTTTGCCTTTTCGGAGCACACCTAAGACAGGTCTTACCAACACAAGATCCAGCGCCAGAATGCTGAAACATGGCCGTTCTTCAGGTCATCTCGCACCTCCGTCGAGGTGGGGGAAGACCATGCTACCCACTGGTCAGCCACATTTCGGGCGCTCAAAGCTCAGACAAATTTCATCTCTTTGGTTCCACCAAAGGTGATCAAAGGACCGTCTCAAAGATGATCATATATTACACATTACTATCTGTGGTTAGCAGACGACCATACATTCATTCATTTCGCAGATCTCACCAAATTGGATGTAGGGATTTATTTTGTGGGAGTGCACATGTGATCAGTTAAATAAATAAATTGTCATTCTTTCCTACACTGGTATCCGGCTTCGGTGTATACCAGTGTAGGAAAGAATGAAAAAAAAAATGTTGCAACACGAAGAATGTTGTACCTATTTTCAATGTCGGGCGGTACTGTACCCTTTCAAGATCACACACGTCTACACTCGAAAGACAGGCGACGTTCCCCGTTCCCAAATGTGAAGAAAGAAAATATCCGAATGTGTATAGGAGATCACCTACACTTACACGAGTGTGAAGAAGTAACGCAGGCCGGAACACACGCTTCCTACCTGTCGGGCACGATTGCCTTACACGAAATTCGAGGAGACGAGAAAATGTGCGTCGGCAATGAGGTGGTTTGGGGATGGGAGGGGGAGGGAGGGGGAGGGAGGGGGGGGGCGGTAACTGGTGGGAAGCCGCGAGCGCGTCCGCCGGCAATTCTGACGGCGCAGGCGTTTTTAGGCGACTGATGGCGACGGGAAATTCGATTTAGCGACAATTTCCGGGACCGGGGCGCCGCGGCGAACGTGGCCGGCGGACGGGGTTCCTTCCCCGGGGGTCCGGCCGCGCTTCCCCGCAGGCACCAACCAAAGTACATTTTCCCTTCGTTAGTTCGAGGTAATTTGGATAACTTCGTTTCCTCTTTACTCATGCCTAGAGGCAATTCTAGGGACGACTTATCTTATGGCAGTTTCAATGGTTGGTGAATTTGCACCTCTTTTCTTAAATATGGACACTCGTCATGAATAATCAATGAGATATAAATGTAGCATCCGCAGTGGTATACATACATACATAAACCACTGAACAGAAGAAAGCTTTCACTCTCTGATTGTCAGTCGACTTCGACATAAAATACAGCATAAAAAAATGGCTCTGAGCACTATGGGACTTAACATCTGAGGGCCGGCCGTTGTGGCCGAGCGGTTCTAAGCGCTTCAGTTTGGAACCGCGCGACCGCTGCGGTCGCAGGTTCGAATCCTGCCTCGGGCATGGATGTGTGTGATGTCCTTAGGTTAGTTAGGTTTAAGTAGTTCTAAGTTATAGGGGACTGATGACCACTGCAGTTAAGTCCCATAGCGCTCAGAGCCATTTGAACCATTTTGAACTTCTGAGGTCATCAGTAAGGACATCACACACATCCATGCCCCCGGCAGGAATCGAACCTGTGACTGTAGCGGTCGCGGTCGCGCGGTTCCAGACTGTAGCGCCACCTCGGCCGGCAACAGCATAAGGAAAATGGAGTTCGTAATAAACACACAAAGACACATGAGTATAAGATAAAATGTGGCTCCTGTCCGAAATTTCACGTTGGCTCAACTGGCAGATCTCCACTTTAGAGAGAATTCCAACGTAGACAGCAACAACATTTCTTATTTTTAAAAATATGCGGACATGGGTTATTAAGCCTGTACACTGAGCAAGCAATTTGGAGAATCGGCATTTGAAGTTGACTGCCGATCGATTCCACTGCCGCCAGCATACCGTAAATCGCGCGTAAGGACCACGAAGATAAGGTACGTGAAATTAGGGCTCTTATGGAGGCGCACAACGGTCGTTTCTCCCTTGTCTTACATGCAAGTGGAACAGGAGGGGAAATGACGAGTAGCGGTACAGGCTACCCCCTACCACGCATCGGCTTGCGGAATACCTATGTAGGTGCAGAATAAAAGAAACCAACGAAGAATTTGAGAAAGGAATTGAAATTCACGTAGAAGAAATAAAAACTTTAAGTTTGCCGATAAAATTGTTATTCTGTCAGAGACGGAAAAGGATTTTGAAAACAGAATGGATACTGTCTTGAAAACATAGATCAATATCAACAAAATTAAAACAAGGGTAAAGCCATGTAATCGTATTAAATCAGTCGATGCCGAAAGAATTAGATTACGAAATGAGACTAAAAACAGTAAATGAGTTTTGCTGTTTGAGCAGTAAAATAACTTGATGCCATAAGTAGAGATGCTATAAAAAGCAAAAGGGCAATAACAGGAGAAGCATGTCCGAAAAAGGGGAATTTGTTAACACCGAATATGTATATAAGTTTTTGGACGTCTTTTATGAACTTATTTGCCTGGAGTGTAGCATTATACAGAAGTGAAATGTGGACGATAAACAGTTCAGACGAGAAGAGAACAAAAGCTTTTGAAATATGGTGCTATAGAATGAGGCAGTGAAAGTGGAGAGTAAAAGTTGCAGAGGGAGACCAAGGTTTGAATACAGTGAGCAGGTTCAGACGAGTGTGGGCTACGGTAGTTATGCAGAGATGAAGAAGCTTGCACAGGATAGGCTAGCATGGAGAGCTGAAGCCCATACAAACAGATCAACATGTTAATTTCATTCATTGGGTCCTAAGGGAAGCCATTTGAAGCGCTTCAGATCTTCCGCAATTTTAAAAGAAAATAGTTGTTGAATGAACAAATCGATTTCCATAACGAGACCTTTTTCGCAGTAGTTTTTGGATGTTCGTCATTTTTCCCTTTCGCTTTGTTGCGGGTTCCTTTTTTCTGCCGTCTCGCACTTCCCGAATACTAGTTTCATTTACCAGTTGTTTACATTTTTACTGTTCAGCGTACATTTGCATCCGGCAGCTACTTACAGACCGCTTCAATCTTAGTTTCCTTGTATTCTGCTATCCCTGTTTTCTTTTTTTGTTGCGAGAGTTCAGTACCTGTGAACAAAATGAAATGTAGGTACGGTCTTTCCGTGGTATTGTAGTGATTTCTCAACTGCTGACTGAGAGCGTACTGCAACCCGATGGCAGCAGAGCAACAGTGAATGAAATGAAAATTTTCTTTCAGCATCGCAAGACTGTACTGGACTGATAATAAACGGGTTACAACGGGGATGGTAGAATAAGTTTAGAATTCTATCATTCATATATGAGATAAGTTTGAGGGCGTCGCTACAGTGTTATTGGAGAAAAAAGATCTGCGCGAGTACGACACGGCATGTCCAGCTGCGAGAGGTGAGGCGTTGCAACATTTTACGCGATCACCGTTCATATCTGTGGTCAGTGCGCATGCGGAAGTTGGATATGCCGACCAAGAATTTGGAAGATTATGAAGACAACAATATTGAAAGATTACACCTCAGGACCACCGGATTCTCCGTAACGGGTCGAGACTTCATATTACGAATGGTTTGAAAGTACGGCTTGTGGTATGACGTTATTCAGTTTGTTTATTGAACCCTGTTGTAATTGTAAGAGCTGAGTGTATTGTGGCCACGTGATTCCACACGTTCACAAGAAGAAGAAAATGAATCTACCAGGGGATGTATGTTGTGGTCTGTCATCGTGCTGTTCGATTGGTGACTTCTTCTTTGAAGGTACTGTTGCTGGTATGGAATAATTCAGTATGCTGGAACATCGGTTCCCCGGATGGTCAAGAACTTTTTGGCGGTGATAGATTTTGCTTGAAGCAATGTGGTATTCCACGTAACTACCTTCGGGTCCTGAAGGCGTACGTGGATGACTGTTTGGAGGACGTGTAGGTCGATGAAAAACTTTTCAGTTCGCAGCATGGGTTTCAAGGTCAACGCCTTTCGACTGCTACATTCAGGACAAATGCCGGCAACTGCTACGAAAAATCTCTTACATTGACAGCTATACTCTATTTCGTTACTGATGATGCTGACTTGCAACACATATAAATTCCTAGCAGTTACACTAAAATGGTTAATACATACCATTTTGGAAAATTTTATACCTCCTCCTGCTCAGCCGCTCGTTCGCTTGGTTGGACAGTCGTTGTTGTTAACATATAAAGAACGCAGCGAAGCTCAGTGCAGAGAGAGTGAACACACATAAATTTATTCCCAGATGCCTTTGTGAAGGGGTAACTCGTATAAGGTTGTTATTTATTCTGAAAACATTGCACTGTCTTATACGCATAACTCATAAATGACATCTTGAAACGTATGTGTAAGTTTCTTTCGCAAAATTGAGCCTTTTCATTATGTATAGATATGGAATGTGTTTATGTTACTATAGACGGATATGGGATGGAAGAAATGGAGTCGATAAAACAATGCGACATCGTATACTATAGTTTCCGTGAATGGATGTAGGACAACACGACACTAAGTGATGGGTGAATTCCCGTCGACAACCTCTTACATGTTATCGTCGTGAAATACTGTAATTCAAGACAACAGACTGTTGTCACACGATCTGCAGTCTAACGTGGTAAACTTTCCTAGAGAACCTTGTCGGCCCACTATTGATGACAGAATTCCTTCCGATCAATGCATACCATCTATCTCCGGATAGATAGCGTCTACCTTACGGCGAGTCAACGACCTTAGTGGTTCCTGGGAGAATAACTATTCTTACTTAGGGATGAACATAAATTGTTGCACGAATTCATCAAGAATGGAGGAATACATCATCTTATCACCACTATCGACAGAGAATGAATGTGCTACAGACAAAAGGTTTCTACAGATCAGGAAAGGAAAATGAATTCAGCCATCAGTGAGAAATCCAATGTGTATTTTATTGCAGATGTAGATTCAGCCATGGAATACCTATCATCAGTGCTAAAAATACAAGGAAATATACAGGTTCAAAAATGGCTCTGAGCACTATGGGATTTACCATCTTAGGTCATCAGTCCCATAGAACTTAGAACTACTTAAACCTAACTAACCTAAGGACAACACACACATCCATGCCCGAGGCAGGATTCGAACCTGCGACCGTAGCAGCAGCGCGGTTCCGGACTGAAGCGCCTAGAACCGCTCGGCCAATTCGGCCGGCTAAATATACAGGAATCAGTAAACTAAAACCAAATTTTACAACAGTAGTGACATTATATTAGATATCGTACCGTTTAAACAGTCATATAGACTCGTCAAGCTTTTGACAAAACGTTACTGTACGATTTTAACGTACGCAGCCAGATTCTTAAAGACTGTTCTTTACAGAGCAGTACAAGCTGCCACGGATTGCGTTACATGGGTAGAGCAACGCCCGCTATATCACTAACATCAAAGCAAATTTACCAGTTCAGTTTTCGTGTATGAAATTGATACTAAAATTAAAAAATAAAACCAAGCAACCTTTACAATAACTAACAATTTTGGTATAAAGCAAATCCATATTAAAATATTACAGATAACGTTGATTTAGTGGAAGAAGTGACCTACCGAATAAAAGTGTAAATACAATTTAAAGTACTGTAAAACATTTTTTCGATGACAGTTTCAATGTCGTATTTCTCCTGCGACGTCCATCCGGAGGCACCAACAAATTATCAGTAGAGAATGCTTATGCCATCGAGGAAAAGCAGAATCTGAAAGACTAAGTGAGGACAAAAGCTTCCCGCAGATCTCACAGAAATCATTCGGAGAGGTAGTCAGTAGTTCCAGTCACCAACGTCAACAGAGGAGCACGTTCAACGGAAGCAAATACAGTGGATCTCAGGCAGTCTGCAACTGGTTCTTAAATTGCAGTCCAATAACCCGTAAAGAGACAAGCTTTTCGTGGAACATAATAATTCTTGGCATATTTGCAGCAGGCGTACTGTAATGTGATATGCTCATCAGCCAAAACATTATTACCGCTCATTATTACCGCTGCCCAACATGATATTGAATGTCAAATGCTGGCATTACGGGCACGCGATGCGATAAGGAAAGTATACAACCTGCGCAGAACATTCTAACGTCGATACGAGGCGAAAATGGGAAAAATCTGCTGACATAAGCGGCTATGACTAAAGGCTGACTGTCGTAGCCCGGCGCCTGGGAATGAGTATCTCTGCGAAGTTGAACGGCTGTTATTGTGCTACACTTGTGAGCTTTTATGGTAAGTGGTTGAACGACGTTGAAACCACGTGTAGGCGACAACGTGTTTGACATCCACGCCTCACAAAAAGGTTGCACGAATGTTAACCAGAATACTTGTAGATGGCGATCTGTTGCAGGTCTGGCGATGGTGCAGGCATGAGTGTTTCAGAGCACAGTGTTGGACATGAGGTTCCACTGCAGATGACCCTATGTGTTCCAATGTTTTTCCATGTCCTTCCAACGACATCGTTGATTACGGATGTAGTGGGCACGGGATTATCGAGATTGGATTGAGGATCGTGGGAAACGTGTCGCCTAGTCGGATGAATAACACTTCTTGTTACACCAGGTTTATGGTCGTGTCCGGATAAGCCAACATCCAGGCGAATGGTTGCTAGAAACATGAACCGCGTCATGGCTGTAAGCTGCTGGGTGCAATATTATGCTATGGCTCACATTCACCTAGGCTCACTCGCAGCCTATGGTAACAGCCGAAGACACCATGGCAGCTGATTATTGTGGGCCTCCATGCTTAATACCTTCCATGGCGGCGACGGCGTCTTCCAGCAGAGTAACCATCGTCGTGACAAGGCTAGAATGTTGCTGTAGTGGTTCGGGGAACTTGATAGTGAACTTCCGTTGAAGTCCACCAAATTCTCCTGATCTGAACGTAACGGAACATAGATAGGACATTGGACGCCAGCTCCGGCTCTAATTTACGTATTGTGAAATCTGTACGTAGAGATCTGGTGCCACATACCTCTGAAAACCTAACAAGGACTCGTCGAATCCATGCTACACAGAATCGCTGCCGTATGGCGTTCTGTCAGTGTACTATACGATTATAAACGGAAACTCATATTATTCATTTTTCGCCTTAATATAGATAATCGCTTTGATATTTTATCCATGCTGGATCTTGTTGAATTCCGTGACTGTTTTTCAGTTAAGGATTTCTGGTGGAGAACGTAAACGACCATAAGTACTTTTCAAAAGCTTTAATGCCGTTACCGGTTTCGGGATATCTTTCCCATCATCAGAGGGCTACGCTCGTATTACTGTAATTAGACGAGGATAGCCATCTGAAGATGAGCATGATAGCTCTCAACCGGTAATGGACTTATAATAAAGGTTTTTAAAAGTATTCGTGGTTGGTTGCGTTCTCCACCAACAATCCTTAACCACGTAAGAAAGTATCTTTGCTATATAAGCGGGGTCCTGAAATGGTTGGTAATTTAGAATTGGCTCACTGCTTTTGTGAACTTTGTGGAAAGTACAGTTGATAAATCGGGACACAGGTCCAGTTTAGAAGTCTAGTGAATCATTCCTCTTCCAGATGCGGGGTTACCAAGTCTCGCGAAGTGTTATTGTTAAAGTATTTTGAACCGAAATTGTGCCGAAAGCTACACAAATATTGTCCTGATACTATTTCTGAAACATTAAAGCAAAGCTGACTGGATGTACAGGTAGTACACCGCTGTAAGCGGTGGGAGAGAGAGAGACAGAGCGTACGCCATTCACTTGGGGACTGTCTGCCTTTTCAGTAACCCTGAAGCAGTGGACCGTATAATCTCGCTTTTTTCAATTGTAATAGTAATTGATCTGATAGCGAACAAGTGAGCTTTTACTTAAATGGTTTGCTTTTCTTTCCAACCAATGTTTCCTAACATAAAAACTATTCATATTAGCCCAAAGCAAATTTTTTACTCATGGCTACACGTCCTTTTATTACTTTTTAGTCCTTTGTGAGCATACATTTATAACATGGAGCATATAGCAGGTAAGTTTCAGGAAGCTGCTTTCGCAGAACAGTACCTGGACCCATTACTGCTGCAAATTTATTACCTAAAGTCGGGACACGTAATTAACAAACTTGAACTTTTTTTATAGTCGTCAGTCTTCTGACTGGTTTGACGCAGCCCACCACGAATTTCTGTCCTATGCCAACCTCATCATCTCAGAGTGGCACCTCCGACCTACGTCCTCAATTATTTGCTGGATTTATTCCATACCCTCTACAGCTCCTTCTAGTACCATGGAAGTCATTACCTGATTCTTTACAGATGCCCTATCATCCTGTCCCTTCTTCTTGTCACTGTTTTCCATATACTCCTTTCCTCTCTTTTTCGCCGTAGACCCTCCTCATCTCTTACCTTATTAGTCCACATAATTTTCAACATTCGTCTTTAGCACCGCATCTCAAATGCTCCGATTATCTTCTGTTTCGGTTTTCCACAGTCCGTGTTTCACTGTCATATAATGCCGTGCTTCAAACTTACAGTCTAACAAATTTCTTCCTCAAATTAAGGCCTATGTTTGATACTAGTAGACTTCTCTTGACCAGGAAAGCCCTTTTTGTCAGTGCTAGTCTGCTTTTTATGTCCCCCTTGCTCCGTCCGTCATGGGTTATTTTGCTGCCTAGGTAGCAGAATTCCTAAACTTCATTTACATCGTGATCATTAATCTCAGTGTTAGGTCTCTCGTTGTTCACATTTCTGCTATTTCTCATTACGTTTTCCGGTGCGCAGGTCGCCCAGTGTGGTGTCGAATGTAATAAGACCTGCACCAAGGCGGCCGGACCTGCCCCGTAAGGGGCCTCCCGGCCAATGACGCTAAACGCTCATTTCCATTTCCACTTCCACTTAGGATAGCAGTGTCATCATCGAGTCTTATCATGATATACTTTCACTTTGAATTTTGATTCCAGTCTTGAACTTTTCTTTTGTTTACGTCATTGCTTCTTCAGTGTATAGGTTAAACAATTGGGGCGAAAGACTACATCCGTTTCTTACAGGATTTTTAATCCGAGGACTTCAACTTCAACTCTTATTATTCCCTTATTGCTCTTGTATATTTTGTACATTACCCGTCTCTCCCTATAGCTTACCTCTATTTTCCTCAGAATTTCGAACATTTTGCACCATTTGACATTATCGAACGCTTTATCCAGGTCGACAAATCCGTTGAAGGCGTCCTTATTTTTCCGTAGTCTTGCTTCCATTGTCAACCTCAACGTCAGAACTGCCTCTCTGGTGCCTTTACCTTTCCTAAAGCCAAACTGATCATCGTCTAACACATCCTCAATTTTCTTTTTCATTTTTCTGTACATTATTCTTGTCAGCAGCTTGGATGCGTGAACTGTTAAGCTGATTGTGTGATAATTCTCGGACCTGTCAGCTCTTGCTGTCTTCGGAATTATGTGGACGATGTATTTCCGAAATTCAATGGTATATCGCCAGACCCATTCTACACGCCAACATGAATAGTCTTTTTGTTGCCAAATCACCCAATGGTTTTAGAAATTTCTGATGAAATGTTATCTAACCTTCTGCCTTATTTCATATTCAGTCTTTCAAAGGTCTTTTTAATACTGATTCTAATACTGGATCCCTTTTCTCTTCTGTATCGATTCCTGTTTCTTCTTCTATCATATCAGACAAGTCTTCCCCCTCATATGTGTCTTCAATTTATCTTTCCACCTATCCGCTCTCTCCTCTGCATTTAATAGTGGAATTCCCATTGCACTCTTAATGTTACGACTCTTGCTTTTACGCTTCGCCTAAGGTAGTTTTTATTTTTCTATATTCTATGTTAGTCCTTCCGACAATCATTTCTTTTCAGATTTCTTCACATTGTTGATGCAACCATTTCGCCTTAGCTTCCCTGTAATTTTCATTTACTTCCATGCTACGTGACTCGTATTTCTTTATTCCTGAACCTCCTCGAACAGTTTTGTACTTCCTTCTTTCATCGATCAACTGAAGTACTTCCTTTAGAGATGTCCATTCCTCTTCAACTGAACTGCCTCCTGAGGTGTTCCTTATCGCAGGATCTATAACTCTACAGAACTTCAAGCGTATCTTTTGAATCGTTAGTAATTCCGTATTCCACTTCTTTGCGTATTGATTCTTCCTGACTAGTCACTTAAACTTCAGCCTATTCGTCATCGCTACTAAATTGTGATTTGACTTCATGTATGCTCCCTTTTACGTCATACAGTAAAGTACCTGATCTCGCAGTTTCTGACTGACCATAATGTCATCCAACTGAAATATTCACGTATCTCCCGGCCTTTTCCAAGTATATCTTCTCGTCTTGGATTCCTGATCAGAGTATTCGCAATTACTAGCTGAAATTTATTGCAGAATTCAGTTAGTCTTTCTCCTCTCTCATTCCTAGTTCCAAGCCCATATTCTCCAGTAACCCTTTCTTCTACTCCTTCCCTTACAACAGCATCCCTATTTCCCACAACTGTTAGATTTTAAGATCCCTTTACGTACTGAATAACCCGTTCAATGACCTCATATACTTTCTCTATCACTTCATCTTCAGCTTGTGACGTTGACATGTACACCTAAACTACAGTCGTCTACTTCCGTTATACCATTTTCTGCTGCTGTTGATATTATCCTATACTTATCTGACCAGAAATCCTTGTCTTCCTTCCATTTCACTTCACTGACCCCTACTATATCTAACTGCCTTTGCATTTCCCTTTTCAGATTTTCTAGCTTCCCTACCACATTCAAGCTTCTGACATCTTTCTGTCATAGAACCAGCACCCGGCATTATGCTAGCAATAATGATGTAACTTCCTGAAACCATCTGAAGATGAACCTGAAAAGGTTCGAAAACCGGTTGATGGAGTAAAACATGATTATTCAAAAAAGTGACTGGTTGCAGTTTTGTATATCTTATTTACGAAGGCAGTTCAATAAGTAATGCAACACATTTTTTTTTCTCGGCCAATTTTGGTTGAAAAAACCGGAAATTTCTTATGGAATATTTTCAAACATTCCCGCTTCGTCTCGTATAGTTTCATTGACTTCCGACAGGTGGCAGCGCTGTACGGAGCTGTTAAAATGGCGTCTGTAACGGACGTGCGTTGCAAACAACGGGCAGTGATCGAGTTTCTTTTGGCGAAAACCAGGGCATCTCAGATATTCATAGGCGCTTGCAGAATGTCTACGGTGATCTGGCAGTGGACAAAAGCACGGTGAGTCGTTGGGCAAAGCGTGTGTCATCATCGCCGCAAGGTCAAGCAAGACTGTCTGATCTCCCGCGTGTGGGCCGGCCGTGCACAGCTGTGACTCCTGCAATGGCGGAGCGTGCGAACACACTCGTTCGAGATGATCGACGGATCACCATCAAACAACTCAGTGCTCAACTTGACATCTCTGTTGGTAGTGCTGTCACAATTGTTCACCAGTTGGGATATTCAAAGGTTTGTTCCCGCTGGGTGCCTCGTTGTCTAACCGAACACCATAAAGAGCAGAGGAGAACCATCTGTGCGGAATTGCTTGCTCGTCATGTGGCTGAGGGTGACAATTTCTTGTCAAAGATTGTTACAGGCGATGAAACATGGATTCATCACTTCGAACCTGAAACAAAACGGCAATCAATGGAGTGGCGCCACACCCACTCCCCTACCAAGAAAAAGTTTAAAGCCATACCCTCAGCCGGTAAAGTCACGGTTACAGTCTTCTGGGACGCTGAAGGGGTTATTCTGTTCGATGTCCTTCCCCATGGTCAAACGATCAACTCTGAAGTGTATTGTGCTACTCTTCAGAAATTGAAGAAACGACTTCAGCGTGTTCGTAGGCACAAAAATCTGAACGAACTTCTCCTTCTTCATGACAACGCAAGACCTCACACAAGTCTTCGCACCCGAGAGGAGCTCACAAAACTTCAGTGGACTGCTCTTCCTCATGCACCCTACAGCCCCGATCTCGCACCGTCGGACTTCCATATGTTTGGCCCAATGAAGGAGGCAATCCGTGGGAGGCACTACGCGGATGATGAAGAAGTTATTGATGCAGTACGACGTTGGCTCCGACATCGACCAGTGGAATGGTACCGTGCAGGCATACAGGCCCTCATTTCAAGGTGGCGTAAGGCCGTAGCATTGAATGGAGATTACGTTGAAAAATAGTGTTGTGTAGCTAAAAGATTGGGGAATAACCTGGTGTACTTCAATGCTGAATAAAACAACCCCTGTTTCAGAAAAAAAGATGTGTTGCATTTCTTATTGAACTGCGCTCGTACATTAACCTAGTTGTCCTTAGCCGCAGCGTTCGGTACTGTAAGCGGCTGAGCGGTCCTCGCAGGCGTGGCGCCCTCACGCTACACAGTGGAGGCGCATCGCTTCAGAGGTGCGCTATCTCGGCCGGGGTGGAGTGGTTGCGACACGGGGCCATTTTACGGGAAGCTGCAGGCCGGGACGCGTGCCCCGCCCACCTGTAAGTGCGGAGCAGCGCAGCCCGGCGATCGGCCTTTGAAGCGCGCCGACGCACTCCCGGACAGAGCTCTCTCGTCTGTCAACACGAGCGCATGATAAAGCGCTTCCCGGCAGCCGCCCGGCGGGTTCGACGTTGCACCGTCTCGTTAGCTGCATCGCTCTCTCCGCGTACGGCGCAGTGACTTATCTCTCTCTCTCTCTGCTACTGTACATGTTTCCAGGCAGCTGGTCACAGCCTTTCGCGATGCTTCCTCACCCTGTCGACCGTCTGGCCTCACTATGGCGCTCAGCGTAACGTACTATGAAGTATACCTCATTTTTTCCTAGCCTCAACTGACAAATGTCAATCGCCAGCGAAGTTATTAGAGAACCTAAAATACACTCTGTTTCAAAAATATTTATTTATTCATTTATTTAGCGTATGCTCAGCATGACCTACACAAGGTAGTTAACGCATAGAGAAGAAAGTTATGACTATAAGTTTGAGAGGTGGCATGAGCCCCCTCTCATATTTCTATCTTACGATTTTCCTCTCTAATTGCATGCAGTGAAAAGTCGCTATTCCTTCACACGCGGACTTCCCACGCAGCGTCTCTCGTCACCCGGGTGGTCCGGTGACAGGCGGGCTCCGCTGATCTGGAAAGCGTTAAGCCGACGGGTGTGAGGAAGTCGAGTGAATGCTTTGCAGACGCCGACATTGTCAAAAGACACGCCCGGAGGGGTCTGAAGTAGCGGCTGGGCTAGAGGTTCCGTTACTTCGCAGAAACTTAGCGAAAACACTTTCTGGCGGGCTACCAGCGAGGCGTGGGAATGACTTGTGTACCCAGGCAGTTGTGGCGGGAAAATTCCCGCGCTTTCTGCAAAATAGTAACTGTGATTGGCTTGCTCAGGGCATAGCTCCGTGACATAGCAAAATCAGCGCAGAAATTGGCGCCAAGAATCTCCATTGGTGGAATGGTAGTGCTTCGGCAATAGAGTGGAATTTTCCGCCGGTTTTCGAGTTGCTGATTGGAACGTTTAACCACGGCCACTGTCGTGGGGGCGGGAATGTTGTGTGTTCGGCCTGTACGGGTGCTCGGAGTAGTCGGCTCTCACCTTTCGGTCGAGGACGTCGAAGCAACCAGCCATCGCCTCCGGTATGCCAGATCGTGTTCTGGCAGTTAAGAAGACAGTTTGGTAATGTATGTCCGCAGCACCGGCAGATAGGGATTTTCCTAGGTGATAATCAGAGCTCAGCAGAGCGCGCCTGTTCGTCTTTTTCTAACTTTGTTCTGTCTTGAGTAGCAGCAATTAATGTTGGGTTAGCTGTGTGTCTCTCTTAAGATTTGAGTGGCAAGGAATTGGCTCCACATACCACTTCATCTTAAACCTCACAATCTAGTTTAGGGACAACTTCACCTTCATAGCGTTTGTTTGAGTACCCAATTTGAGCCAATTTGATGTATTATAAATGTTTCATGTGTTTTTGTTTATTATTTTGTGTTTAGTCTTAATAAATCATATTGTTATTTTGGACAGAACTTTCATTCTGTTAATCAGTAGAGCATCCCCATCATTCCTCACTATGTTAATGAAACCTTCGTTTATTTAACTTATTTATCAAATTAAATTATTGCAGGTGCCAAACTCTCTTCTACTCCACTGGCAGGGTTGATTAGAGTCAGTTCGCGTATTTTTTTTAATCCTTGTGCAACAGCAAAAGTTGGAGTTAGAATAGGGGGGGCTTAGAGCATCATTTACATATGTAGATTCTAGAAGAATTGAGTGTTAAATACACTGCTAGCCCCGGCACCTCGCAAGTTGATTAAATTTAAAATATGTACAAAGCACAGAAGGTCACAGGCTTATGCCCAACTGCTGAACGTACGCAATTGAAGCCTTAGTTGCTAACAGGAAGTACTCCGAATCACCATGAAAGGATCATTTCGGGCTGAACCGTATATCGCTCTGCATCTCTGTCACAGTTGGGCGATGTTTTTCATATAAATTTGCACAATGATTCAGCTCATCTTTCACTATTTGTCCTTATTTTATTGAGTGCAGGCCGGATCTTGCGATGGTCAAACCCTGGTAGCCTGGTCGTCTGGGCATCTTCAGCTGTGCTGGAGTAGCGTCGTTCTGCCATAATTCTGTCCATCGTTCTGCTGCTGTTGCTCTATTGTCCACCAGAGAATTTGCACCTTGTTGTGGAAAGTGAAGGAAGCGAAGTCTGTGAAGTACACGAAGGTCGTCATGTATGGGGAGGTAAGGATCACTAGCTACACTACTGGCCATTAAAATTGCTACACCACGAAGATGACGTGCTACAGACGCGACATTTAACCAACAGGAAGAAGATGCTGTGATATGCAAATGATTAGCTTTTCAGAGCATTCACACAAGGTTGGCGCCGGTGGCGACATCTACAACATGCTGACATGACGGAAGTTTCCAACCGATTTCTCATACACAAACGGCAGTTGACCGGCGTTGCCTGGTGAAACGTTGTTGTGATGCCTCGTGTAAGGAGGAGAAATGCATACCATCACATTTCCGACTTTGATAAATTTCGGATTGTAGCATATCGCAATTGTGGTTTATCGTATCGCGACATTGCTGCTCGCGTTGGTCGAGATCCACCGGCTGTTAGCAGAATATGGAATCGGTGAGTTCAGGAGGGTAATACGGAACGCCGTGCTGGATCCCAACGGCCTCGTATCACTAGCAGACGAGATGACAGGCATCTTATCCGCATGGCTGTAACGGATCGTGCAGCCACGTCTCGATCCCTGAGTCAACAAAACGGTTCAAATGGCTCTGAGCACTATGGGACTTGACATCTTAGGTCATCAGTCCCCTAGAACTTAGAACTACTTAAACCTGACTAACCTAAGGACATCACACACATCCATGCCCGAGGCAGGATTCGAACCTGCGACCGTAGCAGTCCCACGGTTCCGGACTGCAGCGCCTAGAATCGCACGGTCACCGCCGCCGGTGCCAGAGTCAACAGATGGGGACGTTTGCAAGACAACAACCATCTGCACGAACAGTTCGACGACGTTTGCAGCAGCATGGACTATCAGCTCGGAGACCATGGCTGCGGTTACCCTTGACACTGCATCACAGACAGGAGCGCCTGCGATGGTGTACTCGACGACGAACCTGGGTGCACGAATGGCAAAACGTCAATTTTTCGGATGAACCCAGGTTCTGTTTACAGCATCATGATGGTCGCATCCGTGTTTGGCGACATCGCGGTGAACGCACATTGGATCCATCTTCGGATGGATAAAACTACAACTGACTAGAAGTTTACCTGGCCGCAGTTGCGAGTCGCCAGTTCATTTGGTTTCAGTAAGGGCCTGCCAGGTGAAGCTAACTAGTTTTCTCGCTCACTTCTTTACTACCCTACACGCGTCGCCTTGCCATTACGGTACCACGGCAACAAAAAGCGTTTTGCGTTTCCCGTTTCAATAGGGGTAGTTCAGTTACAGTTTTGCTGCGTGATTTTCGTCGAGAGTACGGCACTACACGTCCTACAGTTCAAAGCATTCGGCGACAACACGAGTATTTGAAGACACTGGTGCTCCATCAAGACATATAAAGCATTCAACAGTGTTTTTGCACACAGACCACGGATGTCTACTGGTCGAGCCAGCCGAACTATAGCTGTATCTTGTGTGTCTGTTGAGTGTATTTTGGGGCGACTTTTCTGTTTCCGGTCATACAGGATTCAATTTCTACAGGTCCTTCGTAACGGTGATCAACAATCTGTGAAATGTATATGAGAACTTCGGTCTTAAACGAAATTGTCAAAATTACCCCAAGGGTGTATGTGCTTGCATGTAAAGGATACTCTTCTAAATGGGATAGTTCTTTAGAAATTTCTACCGTCATTCATACAGAACACACGGTATACTATTGACAAATCATTGTTTTTGAAACACATTGTACATTAATTTCATTCGAAGGAAATAAATCATTCAAACTTAATAAAAAACAGGTATTTAAAGGAAAACTACGAGTTTTCAACCTTTTTAATGACCTAATCTAATCTGACACTAATGAAAGGATGCAGTGAAAAAAGCTGCCAATGTTCGGGCAGTAGGTCTGGTGAACTGGTGTAGCGAAGTACTCAACGTTAGACAAACGCCATCCCATAGACAGGGAAGTCATTACAGAGGTAGTACCAGATTGAAATTTGCAAGGATAAAGGAAGGAGATGGCTGTAACCTTGTTGAAGAAAACATCCCAAAATTCCTCTTAAGCGGCAAAAAGGAATCACGGGACACCAAAACCAGGGTGTTCAAATGGCTCTAAGCACTATGGGACTCAACTGTTGTGGTCATCAGTCCCCTAGAACTTAGAACTACTTAAACCTAACTAACCTAAGGACATCACACACATCCATGCCCGAGGCAGGATTCGAACCTGCGACAGTTGCAGTCGCGCGGTTCCGGACTGCGCGCCTAGAACCGCGAGACCACCGCGGCCGGCACCAGGGTGTTCGTAATGGTGTCACAGCTGTTCTCTTTCTACACGCGACTGCAGTCCCATGGCATGGATGACAGCGAACCACAGCACCGATCCAGTGTGAGTCTGTGGGCGAGTATTATTGGCGACCAGTCATCCTTCTACAAGGCCCTGTTGGCGAGGCGTATCTGCACTTCCTGCCAGTAAGCCTGCCTCGCCAGCTGGGAGATATGCCTTTACGAACAGTAATGCTTTTACTACATTATGTGCCCCGCCTGATTACCCTCTTGAGTGTAGAGTTGAAACATTAGTACAAACAGAACATTCCCACTTGCTTAGTGTGTATGCATTCAGTCATTGAAACTTACGCTGCCAAAAATCTTGTAACTGCACGTCAAGTGGATGTACCGCCCTCTGAACTCATTTTTGGTTAAATGCCATACGACCTTTCTTGTTCCTTATTTTCGCAGGGACATTTTCCGCAGTTCGCCATCGTTTAATAAAATCAGCTATGGTATTCATTTCAAAAGCTAGAAAATAAAACGAAAACATCGATAATAAGCAGCAAACGATTTTTGAAAACCATGTAATTACATTACATTTATCGTTTTCCATGGATACCTTGGAGAGGAGTCTCTGGTATGGATATTGTACAATTCTAATGCAGACGGAGTTATGAGCTATAATCCTTGTGAAGATATTCATCGATGGAGTAGAAGGAGTTGGCCAACAGGAAGTTCATTAATTCACTCTGAAATCGATCTTTATCACTTACAAGACCTTTGATATGCTCTGGTAAGTTACTGAATATACGAGTCCCCATGTATTTGACTCCTTTTTGTACTAATGTTAAGCTTTTATAGTCCTTATACAGATTGTTTTTGGTTCTGGTATTATAATCATGTTTTGCACTATTTTGTGTAAAAAGAGACATGTTGGAAATGACAAAGGACATCAATGAGTATATGTACTGAGAAGTGGTATTTAGAATACCAAGTTTCTTAAAAAGGTCTCTGCATGATGATCTAGGGCTGACACCAGATATACGAGTAATTGTAATGACTCGTTTCTGAATTTTGAAAATGTTCTCTTTGTGAGAGGAGTTTCCCCAAAAGATGATTCCGTAACTCGTTAGTGAATGGAAGTAGGCCGAATAAACTAACTTCTTTATTTTTAAATCACCTATTTCTGCTATCATGCGTACTGCAAATGTAGCTTAACTAAGGCGTTTCATTAGGTCTAGAGTGTGAGTTTTCCAATTTAGATTGTGGTCAGTTTGCAGCCCTAAAAATTTGACACTGTCTGCAGCTTTAATTTCGTTGTTTGAATACATTATACTTATAGGGTCAGGTACTCTTTGTGAGGTACTAAAGTGTATGTACTGCGTCTTGTCAAAATTCAGTGACAATCCATTTTCTGTGAACCACCCACTGATACTTACAAATATTTCATTAGCTGATTGATCAGTGAGATCACAGGCACTGTTTTTTATACCACTACTTGTATCATCTGCAAATAAGACAAAATTTGCATTTTGTGACACTGCATATGGAAGGTCATTAATGTATAATAGGAACAACAAGAGATCTAAAATAGAGCCGTGGGACACTCCTTGTCTGATGGTTTCATATTTTGAATGACTATTGTTATGTGATAAGCCTGTTCTCTATTAAAAAGATAGGATAACAACCACTGTTTTGTTACACTGACGGTTAATCGTGAGTCATTGCAAAGACAGGAAGGATGTTCGCTTGGAACTTGGGATCATTATAGACGGAGCACTAGCTCTGTTGAACTATGACAGGGGCGAAAATAGGTCATGGTCTTCTTGAAGGAACAATCCTGCCGTGCCCTTGAGGTGACTTGGAGAGACACCGGAAAACATTAATCTGAGCGGCCGAACCGAGAACTGAACGCTATTCTTGCTGACTATGAGTCCAGTTTCTAAGCAATGCGCCACGTCGCCTAGTATGTTACATCGGTTACACAGCAATAAATACATGTATACTGGTGTGCAAAACTTAAGGACGAAAGTAACTTTTGCGTGATGTGTCAGTGTTAGCACAGCGATGAAACTTGGACGATACACAGAAAGAACTGCTACAGTATGGCACAGAAACTGACGGAAACAAATACGCGGTAAGACTAACAGAAATGACACTTTTATTCAAAGACAATACTTATACCGATATTTATAATGGCAGACTTCAAGAAGAGTATAATAATTTCAATCCCAAAGAAAGCAGGTGTTGACAGATGTGAAAATTACCGAAATATCAGTTTAATAAATCACAGCTGCCAAATACTAACGCGAATTCCTTACAGACGAATGGAAAAACTGGTAGAAGCCGACCTCGGGGAAGATCCGTTTGGATTCCGTAGAAATGTTGGAATACGTGAGGCAATAATGACCCTACGACTTATATTAGAAGAAAGATTAAGGAAAGGCAATCCTACGTTTCTAGCATATGTAGACTTACAGGAAGCTTTTGACAATGTTGACTGGAATACTCTCTCTCAAATTCTGAAGGTGGCAGGGGTAAAATACAGGGAGCGAAAGGCTATTTACAATTTGTACAGAAACCAGGTGGCAGTTATAAGAGTCGAGGGACATGAAAGGGAAGCAGTGGTTGGGAAGGGCGTGAGACAGGGTTGTAGCCTCTCCCCAATGTTGTTCAATCTGTATATTGAGCAAGCAGTAAAGGAAACAAAAGAAAAATCCGTCGAGAAGAAATAAAAACTTTGAGGTTCGCCGATGACATTGTAATTCTGTCAGAGACAGCTCCGCGCGGCTGAACGCTTAGTTTCGGAATAATAACAACAATAAATTTCCCAGAAAAGCAGACTCTTCGTAATAAGTGGCAACCAATGCTGTACAATCGCAATAAAGTCATGAGATGTTCAATCGACTCTTCTATTAGAACGTGTTACGCGTTTCGGGATTACACTCATCTGCAGCCATCACAAATTTTAACTCATTCCTAACCAACCAGGCATACAGCCTTGACAACTCAAAGAAAGTGTCGAATAACACAGGAAGGAGTTGAAGTTTGTGGTGTCTGAAGATGGGTGTAATCCCGAAATGACTAATATGTTCTAATAAAAGAGTCAGTTGAACATCTCATGACTTTATTGCGATTGTACAGCATTGGTTGCCAATTATTAACATAAAAATCGAAGGCCTCAGACGGGATTTTATGTCCTGTGTATCAGACTCTTCGTAAGCGCCACCGATTAACAAAATGCAGTCTACGAGGTATTGATCCATTTTCAGGTAGCGGAAACTGGAGGCTGGTTGTAAATTGAGTTAATGGACTTTTTTAGTCCAGATGCTGCGGTTTCCGCAATGAATATTAGGTATTTCTTTCGGTTACCAGCAGTGCAGCGTGCAGCGGTTTCTTGCTGGTAAACGTGTTTTGCAGGAAGTGTGGGAGCTGAAGTAGTACAACCGGCCAGGTGCCTGACCTCACATTAAGGCGTCGGTTGAGAACGTTATTCGCCAGCATTTCCCCAAGCAATTACCGGTTCGTTTTGGTGAAATGAAAAGAACTGTATTGAAAAATATTAGTATTCAGAAGGCTGAAGAGCGACTTGGATATTATCGTGCCCATATCTGTACAACCTCTGACCTAAAGGTCACAGCCGGAAAGAGGTTAGTGCAAAATCTCCCCACTACAGAGAACGAGAGGAGAAGTCGGTGCTCTCTTTTTATGAACTGTGTTTTAACTGTACTCTGATTCTTTATTACTAAGACGTGGAATTTCCAGGTGAAAAAATGAATGCTTTACGAAATGTTATTCGGTACAGGGTCGAGTAAAGAAATTCAGATAAATTCTTCATTTGTGTGGCCACATTATCCGCAGTTGCTGTACAATTCCTTAGGTTATTATTGTTCCGTCGTTACAACTACAAGAAAATACGTGTTTTTCTCACCAGACGCATTTCGCTTTATTACAGTAAAGAATCATGAGTGGTATTTACTTAAAGGTGTTTACAATTTGATTTGTTTTTAAGACCGAAAAACAGTTCGTTAACGATTTGTTGCCTTTGCTTACGGTAATTTCTGATTGGTTTTTACCCTGCATCAGGAAACGCCGTCTGCTAGCACGTCTGTGGTTTCTTTCTTCATTAGACACTGATACTTGTGATCTGCTTTTCCGCTGTTTTGCGGAACTATACATTTTTTACGTTGTACAATGCACATTTTTCGTACACCCGTTTTTATTGTTCATTTGTATACTACTATGCTGCCCCCCCCCCCCCCCCCCTGTATATTGCGTTTTGCAGTGTTGCCAACATTGTCACTAGTGTGTATTTGAACTATAATTTTGTTTTTCTCTGCAGTAGTTAATTACATGTGTGTTTTTCTATTTAATTATGCAGCTGTGAATTTATATATTGTGTAAGAGTAACGAAGGAATAGTGATGGAGGTTTTTTTACAGCAAAACAAACAACTCAGTACAAAAGCAGATCCCAAAACCGAAATCAAAACCAGATGTCTACCAACAATCTGCTGTCTATAAGATCAGTTGCAGAGACCGTAAAAAAAATATGCATATGGATGACTGGCAGGACATTTGACACAACGTATAAAGAACACATCAGAGCACTGAAATACGGTACAAGCCTTTCAACATTTTCAGACCATCTACAACAGGAATACCACAGACAAAGCGCTACTGAAAAAACTATGAACATCATAAGAATGAGTAAAGGCAGACACTCCCTCTCTCTCCTAAAAAATTTCCACATACAGAAAGCATTAACACAAAATAAACAGTTGCTCAACGACCAAATAAGTATTGGACACCAGAAACTACATAAAATAATTGAAGAAATTGCGTGAAAAGAAAAGGGCATTTTCCATTCTTCATCCTCTCTCCCTCAACCCCTTTCCCCAGCAATTTCATTTCACTTCTTGCTCCTCACCTTTTCCTCCGCCTCACTCTCCATCACACTACTATTCACTTATGTCCACTCATCTTTACTTCTCCCTTCCTATCTATTCACAAAAAATCTCTCACTATTCCTTCATTACTCTTACACAGTATACAATTTCATAGCAACATAATTAAATAGAATAATACACATATAGCTCAGAACAGAGAAAAAGGAAAAAAAAGTATAGTTCAAAGACAAACTTGTGGCAATGTTGGCAACACTACAAAACATATTACATATGTAGAAGTATACGAACAAACAGTAAAGAGTGGTGTGGAAAGCAGCGTAAAATTAGACCACAAGTATCAGTGTTTAATGAAGCAAGAAATCAAAGACGTCCTAGCAGACGGCATTTCCTGATGGAGGCGGAAAAGCAAGCAGAAATTACCGTAAGTAAAAACCAACAAATTACTAACGAACTGTTTTCGATCTGAAAAACAAATCAAATTGTAAATACCTCTAATTACAGACCACTGATGAGGCTTTACTTCAATAAAGTTAAACGCGTTTGTTGAGAATAACAAGAGTTTCTTTGTAGTTCTAACGACGGAACAAAAGTACCCTCAGAATCTCAGATAAACGTGTGTCCAGTTACCAGTAGCTACTGCCTGCTAACTGGTTCAGTTCTGGAATAGCTGATTCAGGAATATGCTTTCTTTATACATCTAGATCTGTCGCTTTTTGAATTGGCGCGTATTTGGCACGCACGTGTGCTGAATCTTCCAGTGTAATATTAATTTACAAGTTTAAAGACCAGTGCGTTTGAGTCTGTATCATGTATGAAATTTAAATACTGTAATTTAACAATAGATTAACGAATCTTAATATTTTCGCTAACCACATTTAAAGTTTTTGCTTCTGTTACAAATGAATAAAAAAAGCGATGGACTCGCTTTTGCTGCCCCTGAAGAATTAAAAAAGACAATTTAATTGGAGCATATGTCATCATCTTTCTAATAAACTTCAGAGGACTTGGGCCGCTTCAGACGTGCAAAAATCCAATACAGTGACGAAGACGCCAAGAATTACTCCATTTTACATCAGCGAACTGTTCGTAAGAATTGCTCTACATATTTCCGTTTGGTCAACAGTCTTCAACACCTTTAGGAAGCGTAAGCAAGTAGACGTTTATTTCCTTCAGTAATACCATTTGTGACTTGATTTTATCATTCCTGGACACTGCTGTATCAACCTTCTCTGAAGATGGCATGGGCGACAAGCAGAAAATCCACACACTATTTATGACATATGTCGGGTAACGCTTCTCTATTCATTTATGGTGGCTATCTTAAGAGATCGACAGATTTCATTCAAAATGCTTCTCTTCTGCCAATTTAATTAACAGAAATCAGCAAAGAGGAAAGAAAGGTATTAGGAAACATACTGGTAGCAACGTTCAATTAAGACGTGGCAGAGACGTACACAAAAATGGTTCAAATGGCTCTGAGCACTTAGAACTACTTAAACCTAACTAACCTAAGGACATCACACACATCCATGCCCGAGGCAGGATTCGAACCTGCGACCATAGCGGTCGCGCGGTTCCGGATTGAAGCGCCTAGAACCGCTCGGCCACAACGGCCGGCAGACGTACACATATATGAATAAAAATTACATATAAAATTAGGAAACAGGAAGTAGTGTTCTATGGTCACCTTCAAAGAATGGATCTTAGCAGACTGGCAAAGAAAACTGTACACCATCCGGAAAAATTAAAGTGCTAACCAAATTGGCTTAGCCGACCGGGGTGGCCGAGCGGTTCTAGGCGCTACAGCCTGGAACCGCGAGACGGCTACGGTCGCAGGTTCGAATCCTGCCTCGGGCATGGATGTGTGTGATGTCCTTAGGTTAGTTACGTTTAAGTAGTTCTACGTTCTAGGGGACTCAAAAATGGCTCTGAGCACTATGGGACTTAAGAGCCGTGGTCATCAGTCCCCTAGAACTTAGAACTACTTAAACCTAACTAACCTAAGGACATCACACACATCCATGCCCGAGGCAGGATTCGAACCTGCGACCGTAGCAGTCGCGCGGTTCCGGACTGCGCGCCTAGAACCGCGAGACCACCGCGGCCGGCGTTCTAGGGGACTGATGACCTTAGAAGTTAAGTCCACAGTGCTCAGAGCCATTTGAACTAAACTGGCTTAGGAAAGTGCATGAAGATCTAGAAGAAGGAAATTGAAGACAGAGAAAAATATAGAAACAAAATTTAGAAGTAGAACGGTTTCTAAAACAGAACAGTCCAAATAAGACGGGGAAGAAAGTGGACAGCAAAGGAAAGCGCAAAGCTAACTTTGCTGCTCAAACATGAATTTTTCCTGGTCTGTAACGACAGAAGAGTCATTGTTATGATTACTTATGAACTCTTCCTGGTATGTAACGACAGAAGAGTCATTGTTATGATTACACGACGATACGTAGGTCTATGGTGTAGAATCACGGAAGTGCTGCACACTTGAGTCGTAAAGGCGATACATAGGGTCACTCTACCATTCTTTAATGGATCGTCTTGCTGCGACCGTCACATTCACTGGATTCGCGCAGTCTAGAATTTTTTTTAGAAAAATGAGGGAATGCGTGAGATGGACGAGTGATTGAGAAATAAAATCAATAATTATGTGAATAGAAAATCACTGATGAAATATGAACAATTACTTACACTCTAGCGGAACCATACGCAGTAGTTGGGCTCATAAAGATATCATTGATCGTTATCATTGTGCTATTAGACTAACTTCCTTACACACAGACACACACACACACACACACACACACACACACACACACACACACACAAACAAACACACGAAACATTTTCGCAATGGTTCACAACTCTGTAAGAATGTCGCTGAGTCTTCAACGCCTCTTTAACGGTGAGGAATCTTTTGTTACACTGTTGACCAATAGGTTCAATAAATAGATCAAAAGGAAACATAACAGCCTCTCTGCTGTGTCACGTTACGAACCTCGCAAAAGAACACAGAGGTGTCCTGAAGCCCCTATCATTGCGAAGTGCATTTTAAACTCTGAGCGTCAACTAATCGTGTTTATTTTTGAATTACTTCATCTAAAAGTATAACATCAGCGCAACAGCTGCAAGAATTGATGTTCAGACAGCTTGCATACTTTAGTGTTAAAATCTAATGAAGCGTCTTCGTTGTAAAGATGACGCCGTGCGATACACGAAAGCGTAAAAAAGCTTCTCCTTGTATTAAAAGGCGGTGTTGTGGTATTGTTCTCGCGAAATTCTGTTAGGTGGATTTAGAGAACCGATATTTGAGGAAGATTATACAGAAATTCTGCTATCACTATTGTACATCTCGCATATGGACGGTGGAAACAAATAAAAAAGATTAGGGCTCGTATAGTGGCAGAGAGAGAGAGAGTCATTTATTGGAAAAATGAAATGAGCGTATATCATAGTTGGCCGGGAGGCCTCTATTCGGGGAAGTCCGGCCGCCAGGTGCAAATCTTATTACATTCGACGCCACATTTGGCTTCTTGGGCGCGGTGATGAGGAAGAAATGATGATGTGGACAACACAACACCCAGTCCACGAGCGTCATTTATTAGTCGCTCATTATGGACTTAATAGGACAGAAAGTAGAAAATTTTTTGCGATGTACCATCTATCATGTGTATACGTTGATTTGCATGTAGGTGAAGCGAAATTATGATTTTATATTGGAGAGTATAATGGGAGATCGAATTTTCGTTTCAAACTGTTTGCTTGAAAGTAATTTACGTGAAAAGTTGTTGTCGTACACTCACTGACTCGTGATGTTGTAGTTGTTATGGTCTCTAGTCTGGTTTAATGTAGCTCTCCAAGCTTCTTCATTTCTTCGTAGCTGCTGCAACCTACATCCATCTCAACCAGCTTATTCTACGCAAAACTTGGTGTCTTTCTGTAAATTTTATCTCGTCTCACCCCTTCCTAGACTTCTCCTCATTACCAAATTGAGAATTCCCTGATGCCTCGGAAAATATCCAGTCAGCAGACCCTTTACTTAGGTCAAGGTGTGTCCCCAGTCATACTTGTGTTCTTCAGTAGTTATCAAGATGGTTCAAATGGCTCTGAGGACTATGGGACTTAACATCTGAGGTCATCAGTCCCCTAGAACTTACAACTACTTAAACCTAACTAACCTAAGGACATCACACACATCCATTCCCGAGGCAGGATTCGAACCTGCGACCGTAGCGGTCGCTCGGTTCCAGACTGCAGCGCCTAGAACCGCTCGGCCAATTGTTATCCGATCTACCTATCTAATCTTCTGTAGTCCTTTGCAGCACCACATTTCGAAAACTTCTACTCTGCTCTTGTCTGAATTGTTTATCGTCGCGTCTCATTTCCATATGCCATGAGAAAAGACTTTTTTAAAATTTAAATTTGTATTCAATGTTAAGGAATTTCTCTTTACCCTGAAACACGTTCCTTGCAACTGTCATTGTGTCTACAACGTGCACTCGTACATGCTTTATGTATATTCCCGTACAGGAGAGACATTTTAACCGAAAATCTTTTGCCCGGTGTCGGCGGGTAAATCGTATTTACATTAAATGTCTACCCTGTACAGGAATATACGGGGTGAAAAGTATTTAAACCGACAAACTCTGGGAGGTTGTAGGGGACATCAGATCAAATATTTTTCCCTCATGTCATTTATTCCTGTGAGGAGTATTTAAACCGGTAGAGGAAGATTTCTAAGACGGCAAATTAATTAAACCAACGAACACTTTTCCATTTTTTTTATGAACAAGAGACAACAACTAGGTAGCAGATACGGCCCAATTAAACAGTCTCCAACAACACCGACCCACACATTAACGAAGAACCGCACTTGATGAGCGCTAGTAACTGTGGCATGTGGGCTATCCTCACTCCAAACATGCGAATTGTGCATGTTGAAGACTCCATCACGCCCGATCGTTGCTTCATCGGTAAACAACACAGAGGATGGAAATGTAGGACGCATTTCACACTGTTCCAGGTACCACTGCGAAAACTGTGCTCTGGGTGGATAATTAACTGGTTCCAGGTTGTGGACACGCTGTAAGTGAAATGGACGTAACAATTCCTCTCGAAGGACTATTCTTACAGTCGTCTGATTCGTCCCCATGGGACGTGCAATTGCACGAGTGCTCATTGAAGGATCCCGCTCCACATGCTGCAAGACAGCTTCCTCAAATTGCAGCGTTCTTACCGTGCGACGGCGTCCCTGTCCAGGTAATGTGCTAAATGACCTGGTCTCACGCAGTCCTTGGTACACAGCATCAAATGTCGTATGATGCGCGATACGGCGATTAGGATATTGTTGTTGATAAAGCCGCTGTGCAGCTCGTCCGTTGTGGTGCGCTATGTAGTACGCAGCAACCATATCAGTGTACTCACTCCAGGTGTATCGCCCCATTAGTAAACAGAGACAATGCACTACTACACTGGTGGGCAGCAGTTGCGTACAAGTGAAGAGCGTAATACGCCCTCTATCTACTGAAGATCGTAATACGGCCTTTATCAACTGAAGAGCGTAATACGGCCTCGAACGGTTTAAATAATCGTCGTAGGAAAAAATGACATTAGGGAAAAATATTTGTTTTGATGTCCCCTACAACCTCCCAGAGTTTGTCGGTTTAAATACTTTTCATCCTGTATGGACATCATGAATGTACGAGTCCAGGTTGCAGACACATGCATGAGAACTTATGAAAGTTTGGGTTAGGCCGTGAGTCGTGCTCGGATAGCCTAACGATAGGGAGACCATCACGATAAGAGAGAAGTCTGGATTCGAGTCCCGATGCGGCACAAATTGTCATTGTTGTTGTCCATATTCGCAACTGTGAATACGTTTCATGCATTTTGTTGGGGGTCGGTCGTGATGATTTCATAGCATGGACAATGTGCTCTCCCCATTTCACGCCAGTGTACTTCTTTTCATGGAGTTTAGTCGAGGATCGTCTGTACACAACACGAGTCAACGACATTGCTATCCTCCGTCCACGGATCAGTAAAACAACCAGAAGTGTTGACGGTGTAGTGTTCACCCGTACACGGTGAGAACAGGAATGTCGCCTTGCCCTACGAGAGACGAGTGGGGCACACACGCACCCTGCTTATTTGCGGCGGACATCAGCTGGAGGTGGGCGTGGGAAAGCGGGCCACAGCGGCGTCGGCCAGTGCAGCAGCAGGCGAGCGGTCTGCGCTGCGCTGCGGCCCGCGCCTCACAAAGGAGCCGGCGGCCGGCCGGCCTGGGGACCGGTTCGGACACGGTGCGCGGTGCGCGGCCAGGGTGGCCAGGGTGGCTGGCCTGAACGCCACTCTGCTCTGCAAGCCGGAAACCGCGGCCGCTAGCTTCTGCTCTGACGTCGGTCGCTCCGCCGTGCAAAGAACGTGCGCCCTTTTTTTTCCATTTTTGCCGGAATTTCCAGTTGACGGCCGATTGACACTGGACCTCACGGGACGGGATGGGGCGGATCGGGACGTCGACGTCGAGTGTGGTCGGGAAGAAAGTTTTGACGTTGACGCCGTGGTCGAAAAGTAGCGCCGTCTGCTGACATCAGAGGTTGAGGTGGGGAGGGGGGGGGGGGGGGAGGTATGCGGAAGCGACCAAAACTGAGAAAAAAAATTTTATTGGCTCTTGATTCGCTGTATGCTATTGAAATTTTAATTCCTGAATATTACGTTCCACCAATTCCTCTTCTAAGTGTGTTAAAAATCATAATTAACAAAAGCTTTCTTGTTCTGTATTTCCTCGTATTATTCATCCATGCGGTGTTTCCTTCCAGTTCTGTGCAATCACAATGAAGGGAATATTGCGGTCTTTAGCCGATCCAGAACCTCTACAAAACTCCGTTGCAACGAAAAACTCAAAAATCTTAATGAGAGTTACAACGCTCTGATAGGAAAAATATGCCACAAAGACATCATTGTTCCAAAAAAAAAAAAAAAAAAAAAAAAAGGCTCTAATGGCTCTGAGCAATATGGGACTTAACATCTGAGGCCATCAGTCCCCTAGAACTTACAACTACTTAAACCTAACTAACCTAAGGACATCACACACATCCATGCCCGAGGCAGGATTCGAGCCTGAGACCGTGGCAGCAGCGGGGTTCCGGACTGAAGCGCCTAGAACCGCTCGGTCACAAAGGCCGGCAGTACAACAGGAAAGGAAATGGCCACTGGTGCTACAGGGTACCCTCGGCCACGCACCGTGCGGCGGCTTGGGAGTATCTATGTAGCTGTAGATGTAGAAATGCTACTCCGAGGTGCTGAGGTTGCCTCAAGAACTGAAGTCGCGTCAGAGGTATCATCAAACTAGTGACAAGACTGACTACCTAAAATCAACCTTTATTTTATTGTTTGCTCTGTTTCAGAGGCACGTTTCTGTGAGTGTATTCAGCAAAAGGTGCTAAATGTCTTAAACTAAAAATGATTTTAGTTTTACAATTGCTTGACAGAGAAAAACCTCACACTGTGCTTCATTAAGAAAACTAGGGGATCCAGGGCTCGATAAAAAGTTTTTTAGAAGTTGAAATGTCAATTCTGCTGAATGTAAAAAATTCGTTTGTGTTAGACGTTATTTGGAACCGTGGCAGGAAATAAAGCAATTGTTAACCTAAAGAGGCTCTGTGTACTACATTGTAAATATTGTCCGGTGCGTCTGTATGAATATATTTTCACCCGTAAATATTTATCGATGTTTTTAAGTGTTTGGGTTAACTTTCCCTATTCTTGCATTTCTCATCGGTGTGGGAAACTACCTGGACAACCTCTGTCAAAACATCCATTATGAATTTTCCTTTCGCCTTTATTAAATTATGACGTTGCTGCGGCTACTGGGCTCAGCTGAGTGACGTTGCAATGACGTTCCGTCTCGTACGAACACTCTAAATTATGGCGAGAGTTTGCCTTCCATTCCTTTCCGTTGACGTCCAGCACAAAATGAAACATAAGAGACAGTAAAGCTACATGCTGTCAGACAGTCTGCGATAGTCTGGATTCCGTTTCCCTTCAGCGCATGCCAGCGAAATGATTCAAATGGCTCTGAGCACTATGAGACTCAACTGCTGAGGTCATAAGTCCCCTAGAACTTAGAACTACTTAAACCTAACTAACCTAAGGACATCACATACATCCATGCCCGACGCAGGATTCGAACCTGCGACCGTAGCGGTCGCGCAGTTCCAGACTGTATCGCCTAGAACCGCTCGGCCACTCCGGCCGGCGCATGCCAGCGACGTATTTTATTTCAACACTACAGTACACCGTGGAAATAATGGAATTAAACGTACGATATTATGGTCAGAAACGTCCTATGGATTGCACTCGTGTATTAGTTCTTCCGGAAAATTTCTAATGGCAGATACAGCTTATAGGATTTATGTTGTGGTGCCTAAATTTGAACTGTTCCCAAAATCGCGGAGTGCTGATTCAGTGACGATTATGAGCTTGCTAGATGATAGCCACTTGATACACGCACTGTATTCACGTGACAGCCAAACAGATGTACTTAATGCAGGAGGTAGGAATCGCCGCAGTCCACCCTCCCAGTCCTCCTGGTACTGGTCGGAATTATTATTATTATTATTATTATTATTATTAGTAGTAGTAGTAGTAGTAGTAGTAGTATCGTATGACGTAACAGAACGTATACAAGTATACTATTGGCCATTAAAATTGCTACACCAAGAAGAAATGCAGATGATAAACGGGTATTCATTGGACAAATACATTATATTAGAACTGACATGTGATTACATTTTCACGCAGTTTGGGTGCATAGATCCTGAGAAATCAGTACCCAGAACAACCACCTCTGGCCGTAATAACGGCCTTGATACGCCTGGGCATTGAGTCAAACAGTGCTTGGATGGCGTGTACAGGTACAGCTACCCATGCAGCTTCAACACGATACAACAGTTCATCAAGAGTAGTGACTGGCGTATTGTGACGAGCCAGTTGCCCGGCCACCATTGACCAGACGTGTTCAATTGGTGAGAGATCTGCAGAATGTGCTGGCCAGGGCAGCAGTCGAACATTTTCTGTATCCAGAAAGGCCCGTACAGGACCTTCAACATGCGGTCGTGCATTATCCTGCTGAAATGTAGGGTTTCGTAGGGATCGAATGAGGGTTGACCGAGACGTGTAACCAATGGCACCCCACACCATCACGCCGGGTGATAGGCCAGTATGGCGATGACGAATACACGCTTCCAATGTGCGTTCACCGCGATGTCGCCAAATACGGATGCGACCATCACGATGCTGTAAACAAAACCTGAATTCATCCGAAAAAAATGATGTTTCCAGAATGAGATTTTCACTCTGCAGCTTAGCCCACGCTGTGGCTAAGCCATGTCTCCGCAATATCCTTTCTTTCAGGAGTGCTAGATCTGCAAGGTTAGCAGGAGAGCTTCTGTAAAGTTTGGAAGGTAGGAGACGAGGTACTGGCAGAAATAAAGCTGTGAGCACTGGGCGTGAGTCGTGTTTAGGTAGCTCAGTTGGTAGAACACTTGCCCGCGAAAGGCAAAGGTCCCGAGTTCGAGTCTCGGTCCGGCAGACAGTTTTAAACTGCCAGGAAGTTTCATATCAGCGCACACTTCGCTGCAGAGTGAAAATCTCATTCTGGAAACATCCCCCAGGCTGTGGCTAAGCCATGTCTCCGCAATATCCTTTCTTTCAGGAGTGCTAGATCTGCAAGGTTAGCAGGAGAGCTTCTGTAAAGTTTGGAAGGTAGGAGACGAGGTACTGGCAGAAGTAAAGCTGTGAGGACGGGGCGTGAGTCGTGCTTGGGTAACTCAGTTAGTAGAGCACTTGCCCGCGAAAGGCAAAGGTCCCGAGTTCGAGTCCCGGTCCGGCAGACAGTTTTAAACTGCCAGGAAGTTTCATATCAGCGCACACTTCGCTGCAGAGTGAAAATCTCATTCTGGAAACATCCCCCAGGCTGTGGCTAAGCCATGTCTCCGCAATATCCTTTCTTTCAGGAGCGCTAGTTCTGCAAGGTTCGCAGGAGAGCGTCTGTAAAGTTTGGAAGGTAGGAGACGAGGTACTGGCAGAAATAAAGCTGTGAGCACTGGGCGTGAGTCGTGTTTAGGTAGCTCAGTTGGTAGAGCACTTGCCCGCGAAAGGCAAAGGTCCCGAGTTCGAGTCTCGGTCCGGCAGACAGTTTTAAACTGCCAGGAAGTTTCATATCAGCGCACACTTCGCTGCAGAGTGAAAATCTCATTCTGGAAACATCCCCCAGGCTGTGGCTAAGCCATGTCTCCGCAATATCCTTTCTTTCAGGAGTGCTAGATCTGCAAGGTTAGCAGGAGAGCTTCTGTAAAGTTTGGAAGGTAGGAGACGAGGTACTGGCAGAAGTAAAGCTGTGAGGACGGGGCGTGAGTCGTGCTTGGGTAACTCAGTTAGTAGAGCACTTGCCCGCGAAAGGCAAAGGTCCCGAGTTCGAGTCCCGGTCCGGCATACAGTTTTAATTTGCCAGGAAGTTTCATATCAGGGCACACTCCGCTGCAGAGTGAAAATCTCATTCTGGAACCTTAGTATGGTTTGTTACCTTATCGACCTACTATCCTCCATGTAAAAGTTGCGTGGGTGTTGCAGAGAGTACCCAGACAAATCTGCTGTGCAAATGGCTGAGCCTAAAATATGATCAACTGGAATAAGAGGAGGGGATGACGATCAGGCCGTGATGATACACCGGCCGAGTGCGCAGTTGTTTACACCAGGACACCAAACACCTTCAGCAGTTCACGTGGTTGAGCCGAATTATTCTCTTAGGTATTAAATTATAAAAGCGACTTCGCTTCCATTATCTGCTGAAAAGAGTAAAAAATTCTCGAGTTTGTGACAGTTGTCTCTGTAATGCTGAAGACTCCGGTATCATCCATAATTGATCCATAATCTATCAAGTTGAGGAGAAAGCTGTGATCGTGCGGCTGGTGTCCAATTTGAAAACATTCAAGTCGATAAAGGTATAGGCGTTAGTTAACTTGCAGGAAGTTTAGCATTCGTAGCTAGCAGCGTCGTTCTTTCTTTATTTATTCCTATATTTTATTATATTATCATTCAGGTTAAGCAGCTGAATATTTTATTATTTTTTAGTTGATGTTAAATTAGTTCATATTTGGTATCTTCGTTTTTCTTGTTAGCCACCTATACATAACACACAACACATCTGAAAAATGTCATCTACACTTGCATCCATACTCTGCCAACTACTGTGAAATGCAGGAGGTACTTCCCATTGTACCTGTTATTTGTCCTTCTTCCCGTTCGATTCACTTACGGAGCGCGGGAGAAATGACTAAGGCATCTATGCGCTATGTAACTGATCTAATCTTTTCCTTACGATCGCTACGGGATTGATGCGTAGGATGTTGGATATTACGGTTTTTTTTTTCCTTTCGCGAAGTGCACAATTTTAGTTTTCATTTTTTGAACATTTAGAGCAAATTTTCAGTCTTAGTACCACTTTGTAATTTTATCGAGATCTGACAACATTTCTGCAGCTTTTTTCAGGCAGAATTTCAGAGGTGAAATACTACTATCGGAGCACAAAAAATTGCGAATATGTTCCTGTTTATTTAAAAGACTCTGGCTGAAAAGTGGGGTACCAGCTGCCACATCCTACCTTCCTCAGCTTAATTTAAAAAAAATACCAAAAATTTTGTCATGCCAACATAGCAGGCTTCTTTTTAACTTGCAGCTCACCTCAGACTCCCACAAGCTCACCCAACTATAACTCACTCACATCCACTAGTCCATCGCTGTAAGTTGTTCGTATCCATCCACTCCCAGTTCCCCTTTCTTACTCACTCATTCAGCCCAGCTCATTGTCATTATCTCTTTGTGTTTCTCTGTCCTCGTCTCCTCGCACTGTCATTGTCTCCCTTTTGCTCTCTCTTACTGCTAATATCTCATTTCTTGCCTCCCACTACTGGTGTGTCTTCTTTCTGTCACTATCTCTCTCTTCCTCGTTGTCATTGGTCATTGCCATACACTCTATCAATATCACTGGCTCTCATTCCCACTTCCACTTTCACCCCACCCCCCCCCCCCCCACCATCTCCGCCCCGGTACTGCCTCCTTCACTCTTTTTCTTTTGCTAGCACTGTTGTGCCTCTGTCAACTCAGCTATCAGCTACGTTCCATTGCTACTGTGTCCGTCTCCTTCTCTCCACTGCCACTGTTTCCTTCGCTTTTCTCTAACAGAACTACTGTCTACTATCATTCAGTATTTATTACTTTTCCGTCTCTTTGCCACTGCCAGTGTCTTCTTTTCTCTAAACATTAAAAAGTGCAAATATGTTCACACACCAAAATTTTGGGAAAATTTTAAAGTTGCTTAGGTAGGCAGAATGATGCAGCTGGTACCTCACTTTTCAGTCTTTTAAATAAACAAGAATATACTCGCACTTTTTGTGCTCCGATAGTAGTATTTTCGTACTTGTTCCCTTCTTTTCCCTGTTGCGGCAGGGCATGTAACTCATATGAAAAGGAATTTATTGGATAGTAAAATTTAGATACTTTATTTATGTAATATTGAAATAATGCAAAAGTAATTTTACTCTTAAGATCGAATTTTAAGTGCAAAAAAAAAAGTATTGCTTGTGCTTCAGTACTACAAAATGGGCTTCCCAGATGATAACGGAGGTACTTTACACCATATTTCTTCGTGCTACGTCACTTTAGAAACTACGTTCTCGCCTCACACCGGATTTTACGTGCGTATTTTACGTGTGCAAGAAAGATAATTTTGAACCACTGTAGCATGGAAGGGGATAAAGGTATCAAGAAAATTTTCAACGTTGTTCTGAATCTGAATCTTAGGAATATATCTTAAAAATTTCAGCCATTTGTTGTGCATAACCGTCTTGGTATCATCGGCTGGATTTTGGTCCGCTGGTGACGGCCGAAATATAGTAAAAAAACACTTTTATGGGGTTTCCCGAGGAACCGTCCATGAACTAGTAGTGCCTCCGTAAGTCCATCAAGCTCACCGTAAACTGTATCAAATGCAAAAAAGAAGCAACCGATTCGCTCCGTTTGTCTAAGCGAGAGGAAGTGTGTAATATTCATACTTTTCACACTATGGTGTAGGATAGTGACACTGTCGCATGCGTACCGATTATAGGTGACTAAATCATCTGCAAAACTTCTGACGTTGCTATTAATATTGTCTATAAAGTCATTAATACAGAATATAAACAGAAAAGGTCCCAGCCGGCCGGAGTGGCCGAACGGTTCTAGGCGCTGCAGTCTGGAACCACGCGATCGCTACGGTCGCAGGTTCGAATCCTGCCTCGGGCATGGATGTGTGTGATGTCCTTAGGTTAGTTAGGTTTAACTAGTTCTAAGTTCTAGGGGACTGATGACCTCAGAAGTTAAGTCCCATAGTGCTCAGAGCCATTTTTTTTCTAAGCAAAGGTCCCAACACACTTCCCTAGGGCTCGCGCGAAGTTACTCGTACGTCTGTCGATGATTGTCTATCCAAAAGAACGTTCTTCGTCCTCCCCCTACTAAAAAATTCTCAATCAAGTCAACTCTGAGCCTTCTATTCTCTTGGCTTGTAGTTTGGTTATTGTCCAATACACATATCCATCAAGAAGTATTGGTACTGAAACCACTTTATGCACTAACAGTTTCAGCGCTCCTAGTTTCTTAATTCCACTGTAGGATGAAGAGTGTGGAGGCACTACGAATGCCTACCAGAGCGCAGCTCACACCCGTCGTGCGTCCCGCTATCGTCTCTCCTGAACTTCGGCCAAAAACATACATCCTCTGTAAATATAGCCTGTTTTCCATATTTCACACTGTCCCTTCCCTTAAGAAAGTCAACTTTATCTCAGAGACTAAGTGCCTGTCGAATTATACGTTTGTCTCTGTCGTTAATTAACGACTCCCGATTACATCCGTTAATTAGTCTGAACGGCGTATCATTCAGTAGCAGGCGTGGCAGCAGAGTTAATGATAGCATTGCGAATGCGAGGCGACGTAAATAGCCCGTTCAGTCGGCAGTGAGGGCAGCCAGTTGCCTCTGCTCGCACCAGTCAGTACCTGCGCTGTCGCCGGAGGAGGTGAATGCGAGCCGACTCAGCCATCGATCGCGTCCTGGAAGCTCCAGACATTCATCTTTAAACCTCTTAAGTGCTGCAACAGCTCGCCGGCCCTTAAGCCCTCGTCATCTTCTTTCGAATTCAGGGCCCGGGCCGCGCCGCCGCCTGCCCGTTACTAATTGCTCACCAACACGGTTCCGCTCGCTGGAGCAGCGGCTCCGTTGCAGTAATGCACTTTGAATGAACAACACTAGTCAACCAGCGGGCCCGCCTGCCCGAGTTAAGAATAGAGCTCAGAACGGCGCCGGAGGCCGGAAATCGAAGGTACAGCTGCTGCCGTATCACGAATGCACTCACACGCGAGAGCGACTGACGTGTTGCATGCAGCGCTGCTGAAGCGCGGTACCGTGTTTGGCAGGGCTCGCTGAAATAAATACCTCAGCGGGTAAACGAGTCAGCTTGTTTATTTCTACTTGCTGTTCGCCGCGTTTTCGACAACGCGTCAGCAGAGAGCAATAAGGTGTCGCGCATTAAACTGCAACGTTTTGTCTGTACGGAGAGAGAGTCATACACGCCTGAAACGCGCCGATTAAATGATGATACTGATTGGAGGGTGGTTTGGTAAGTCTGGTAAAAATGCAAGAAAAAATGTTTGTTTCATAAATAATTCACCTTAGTTCTCGACATAGTCTCCTTTGAGGGATAAGCGCTTTGTCCAGTGAACCTCCAGCTTTTTCATCCCATGGGAAAAACAGGTTCTGTCAAACTCTGCAAAATACGCTTTGACTACAATTGACACTTTCTCATTTGATCTAAATTATTCCCAGCAAGCCAAAGTTAGAAGTTAAGACACAGAAAGAAGTCACTTGGAGCTAAGTCTGGTGAATAGGGAGGATTAGGAACCAGTTCAAAGCCCAATTCACGCACATTCACAATTCCTATCGTCTACGTGTGTGGAGGTGTATGGAGTGTAGCCATGTATGGAAGTGAAACGTCGACGATAAATAGGTCGGACAAGAAGAGAATAGAAGCTTTCGTTATGTGGTGCTACAGAAGAATGCTGAAGATTAGATGGGTAGATTACATAACTAATGAGGAGGTATTGAATAGGATTGGGGAGAAGAGGAGTTTGTGGCACAACTTGACTAGAAGAAGGGATCGGTTAGTAGGACATGTTCTGAGGCATCAAGGGATCACCAATTTAGTATTGGAGGGCAGCGTGGAGAGTAAAAATCGTAGAGGGAGACCAAGAGATGAATACACTAAGCAGATTCAGAAGGATGTAGGTTGCAGTAGGTACTGGGAGATGTAGAAGCTTGCACAGGATAGAGTAGCATGGAGAGCTGCATCAGAGCAGTCTCGGGACTGAAGACCAGAACAACAACAACGTTTGTGACAGTGCATTATACTGGTGAAAGAGCAATTTTTTTCGTGCCAACCTTGGTGTTTTTTCATTCAACGCAAGTTTCAAACGATTCAACAAAGAAGCATAATAGGTTCAGGTTATGGTTCTGCGTTTTTCCAAGTAACCTATGAGGAACCCCCGCCATTACCCCAAGGGGAAAAAAAAAAAGGCCATCACCTTAACAGATGACAAAATGATCTGTGCCTTCTTCGGTGCACTTTGACCAGCCTTTGTCCATTGTTTTCAGTGCCGTTTTGACTCTGGTGTCTAATGATGTATCCAAGTTTCATCATAATCAGAAATGGCGGAAAAAGTCCTGTGGATTGCGATTAAACATCTTCAGAAATTGTGCTGAAATTCTGTGCCGCATGCGCTTTTGGTCTAGTGTGAGCAATGGCGGTATCAACCTCGCACACAGCTTCTTCATAGCCAATTCTCCGAATAGGTTATTATTCACTCGCTCAACTGAGATGCATACAGTCTCAGCAATCTCACGCATTTTTATCCGGCGGTTTGGCTTTACCATATCACGGGTTTCGTCAGTGGTTTCCTTTGTGGTGACCTCATTTGGTCGGCCGGAGCGCGCTTCGTCTTCGGTACTTGTCCGACCACGTTTACATTCATTAATCCAAAATTAAATGGTCTTCAATGATGCTGCAGAGTGCGCGTGAGCCGGCGGGAGTGGCCGAGCGGTTCTAGGCGCTTCTGTCTGGAACCGCGTGACCGCTACGGTCGCAGGTTCGAATCCTGCCTCGGGCATGGATGTGTGTGATGCCCTTAGGTTATTTAGGTTTAAGTAGTTCTAAGTTCTAGGGGACTGATGACCTCAGCTGTTAAGTCCCATAGTGCTCAGAGCCATTTGACCCACTTTTGAAGTGCGCGTGAACGTCACCCAGTTGTGTTTTGATCTGTCCAACAGTCCAGCCCTTCAAAACAAAATGTTTGATAATAGCATAAAACTCAGATTTCTCCACTTTCAATTGTAGTAGACACACTGAAATTCTTGGAATTCTTTGTACGATCCTTGGAATATTGAGGCTTACTAACCACGAGGCGTAGCAAAAATGTTCTGTTCTTTCATGGAAACCATATTAATCAGGAAATGGACAGCTAAGACAGGCCACCCAAAATGTACAAAAAATGAATAAATATTTCGAAGTTCCGATTTCACTAGGTTGTAGCTTACAAAGTGGGCGAATTTGACGACATAAGAAAGTAATATTTAACGTTTAAAGCTGCTCAATTTGGACACGCTTTGTTTTGTTTTAATCGAACTATATACTTTTTTCGGTGGTCGTGGAAAAAGCGTTAGGAGAATAATCTACGGCATAACACCTGTGGAACCCGATCAAGTGCCGGCCGCGGTAGCCGTGCGGTTCTGGGCGCTACAGTCAGGAGCCGCGGGACTGCTACGGTCGCAGGTTCGAATCCTGCCTCGGGCATGGATGTGTGTGGTGTCCTTAGGTTAGTTAGGTTTAAGTAGTTATAAGTTCTAGGGGACTGATGACCTAAGATGTTAAGTCCCATAGTGCTCAGAGCCATTTGAACCATTTTTGAACCTGATCAAGTAGTAACGAGGTAAGAGCGCTGGAGTGCACTATCCCGTCAGCAGGAGAAGCGAGTCAGCATGCGTCTACCCTGCTGTGCCAAATCCAAGCAAACACGTTACTCAGATAGCGTTCGTAAGGTTTCGTAATGAAATTTTCGCAAAAATAGCTAGGTAATTTTGTCAACGCAGGCTGAAAGACGCTATCTTTCATTTGTCGAAGGCGTAAACATTGCAGAACAGGTTTTGGTGTGATGTCGGAAATGTTGCGTTGCATCCCCGCTTTTGACACCGAAGGCAAGACGAATTTCGGTCTGGACAGAAATTCTGCCGTTACCGCCCCCCCCCCCCCCCCCCCCCCGACTCTTTCTTTCCTTCTCTCTGCGCGCGCGACACGACAGTTACTAACATGAATCTGCGTAAGGTTTTTATCAAGATATGAGTGACACTGCAAAACACGATTTAAAAAAACTGCTTCGCGATTTGTGTGTACAAATGATTGTGCATCATAATGAATGATACATGCATCTGCATCTGAAGTTCGCAGAATCAGATCTGCATTACTTTAAATGTATTAAGCCACTCGATAATGTGAACAAGTACGTGAAACCAGTTGCTTGTCATACATAATCACATGGCAGTTTTTAATAAATCCTCATTTCACTGGAATCATCACAGCCCTTTGTCTTTAAGGTGTGATATATGCTTTGCGAGGCGTTCCTACTATCAAGCGTACATGCTTCAATACTTCGATAGTTAATAATGATTCACGCATCACTTGTGCAGCAGTTTACTTCCCTCTCACCTACCTAAAATTTCGTTTCGTAACAAGAAGAATTTATGCAAAATAACTGGCTGACCACTTATAGCTCAGGAGATGGTACAAAGACTTCTCCATCAGCGAAACATCTCAGAAACAGACGATTAGTCAGTGTTTCTTAATATGATGTGTATACCCCCTCAACGACCAACACTGTTTGGTACCAGCGTTAAATCGATTTATGGTTGAAATGGCTCTGAGCACTATGGGACTTAACATCTATGGTCATCAGTCCCCTAGAACTTAGAACTACTTAAACCTAACTAACCTAAGGACAGCACACAACACCCAGCCCTCAAGAGGCAGAGAAAATCCCTGACCCCGCCGGGAATCGAACCCGGGAACCCGGGCGTGGGAAGCGAGAACGGTACCGCACGACCACGAGATGCGGGCGATTCACTAACATTGTTAACGAATTCCTGCAGGATACAAATGTAAGAAACCCAGCCATGTGCCTCGTTGGCTACGACGCTAGATTCACGGTTCCCGTGATTTACCTAAATCACTTTAGATGAACGTCAGGTTAGTTCCTAAAGGCCGATTTCCTTTGCCAATCTTAAACAGCTGAACGAGAACTCCATTTCTAATGATTACACCAAGGCTAGACGTTTAAATGTAACCTTTCTTCATTAATCCTCAAGAAAAGTCATCTCCAGTCCTGCACACACTGCCTTACTTGTGGCATATTTACCACGCTTAATCAAATGGTTCAAATGGCTCTGAGCGCTATGGGACTTAACTTCTGAGGTCATCAGTCCCCTAGATCTTAGAACTAGTTAAACCTAACTAACCTAAGGACATCACACACATCCATGCCCGAGGCAGGATTGGAACCTGCGACCGTAGCGGTCGCGCGGTTCCAGACTGTGGTGCCTAGAACCGCTCGGCCACTCCGGCTTAATCCCAGCAGCTTTTCAGTTCGGTAGGCACGTTGTTCACAGCACTTGGGTACTACTGTCGCCATATAGCTTATCGTTCATGAATTAACTCTGCAGGCAAAAGCATTGACGTCTTAGTACAAAATGTCACGACACATCGCTCATCAAAACAAGAGATCGGCAGATCTAATCTTTGAATCTTGAAAAAGTCAGATTGAAACGTCCCCTTTGAACAATTTATACAAAACTGTGCTTAAACTGACACACAATATTTTTTTAGCGCAACGCAATCTGACTATCAAAGATCCCTGCAAAAGAATGACCCTGAGTAACATTAAACTATACCTTTCAGAAATCACTTACCTCACAAAAATCTTGGTTACTCAAGCTACTGCAATACAGCGAGCGCCACTATTGCCAGCTAAATAAAAGATTAAAACTACGGAAGGCACTAACTACTAATAGGCATAGTTAGCAAATGAAAGATTTTGATAAAGAACAATCAATGTATTTACCTCAATAGTGTTCAAAAGTCATAATGTATATAGCAGTTCATGACATCCAGTCTTACAAATTTCAAAACTCCGCCATCTCTCTTCCCACATCCACCACTGCTGGTGGCTCACCTCCAACTGCCCAACGCTATGCGCTGTTAACATCCAGCTGCCTAACACTACAATGGCAGACAACAATGCAAACTAGCCACAGACTGCACACAGCACAGCCAGTGATTTTCATACAGAGCGCTACGTGGCGTTACCAATATAAAAATCTAAACAGCCTACTTACAAGATTATCTTTTGGGGTGATGTAAAGGTTTGTGAGTCTGTAAATGCTGCTTTCTAATTGCGCCATTAGAGGTTCACTACAGTGCGAGAGACTGGGCGCAGTAATTACGTCGCGTTCCAGACACTCTTCTTACGACTGAACTGTCAGGTTCAGCAATAAATCGCAATACGCCAGATAAGAATACACGACTTAGTTCTAAGTGCCCCTATCAACAATGAACACCCGCGAAATGTCTTCGGACATTACGGTGACGCCTTTGTAAACGGGCACATTCTATGGAACCACTTCTTGAAATCGACTGTCAACAATGTGGGTTGCTGCTTTGCTGTGCCTATTCTGACAGGCTGCGAGATAGATAAAGCGATGATCTCCGGCAGTATTTGCTCGTTGAACCATCTAAACCTGGAATTATTACAGGATGATACTGTAAGGAAGCGTCAGAACAATAAACACCGAGTAAATTCGGGGAATTATTAAGTGTCTGAATGGAATTATGATCAGATATCAGGCAGAACACTAAGTATTTGTGCTCTGTGTGTTAGCATACAAAGCTAGATGTGTAATACCCATTATCAGCTACACTGTGCCTGAACGTCTTATATACTATCGATGGAAATGCATGCCATTAATTCATTGTCTTAAGGGAGCCTATCATCGTCCTCGTATTCCATTACAGTCGACCGATGACTCCCAAAGTTAGAAAGTAATTGAGCATTGTACCCTCTCATCAGTCATATATCTATTTTACATGTCCTCATTAGCGGAGCGACTGTTTAGCTGTTGTGATGTTGAAGGTACAACCATTGTCTATAGAGATAGTGAATCTCAACGAGCATACCCTGAGTCTTAGCTAGAGAGAGGTAGTTTCGCGGTGAATGACAGAATACTTTTGTTATTTTACAAAAAATAGCGTTGGATACTATTTCTACTCGTCAGTAATCGCTAGGAGTGCTGATTTTCTTTGCATTTGTACTGAAGTGATACATCCGTCTGTTTGGCGGAGTGCAAGATCCTCTCGCTTCTAAACTGATACTGTTATTACTCAGCATAGCCGCGAGTCCGGAGAGGGTGGTATATGTGACGGACAGTATAACTGGTCAGCATTTCCACCCGGAATTTGCGAGTGTAAGTCGGACCTTCCTCGATCCGCCTTGGTGGGTCGTGTCGTCGGATTTCCTCCTACCTGTGCGCGGTGCAGCTCTCGTAAATGTCGTCCCGTGCAGATTCTTCATTGGCGCATTGGAAGTCTCTGTCGGTGGAAGCTAATTATCTGAAATTGCTGTCGATCAGCTTTGGGGTATCTATTTACTCGAAATTAACATTCAGAATGCCGTAGTATCACTTTCATTCCTATTAGATCAATAATGTAACACTCATGTCACAAACTACTCGTAACCGAGAGCATGGCTACCATCGAACAAGACAGGAAGAGCTCTTAACGCCGACTGCCGACTTTGGCGCGCAGTCCGTATCCTCTTATTAGTTTCGTCACAGTTCGTGGATTTCCGATCAAGTTCGTACTTAACATTTGTTAATGAACGGAAACGAGGGAAAATTATGATAAATAGTTTTAAACATCCAGAGGCTCCTCCTAGTATTCATGTTGTCATAAATGACATTAATTGTTAAATATAAATAAGCACAATCGGTGACTTTGGCGCCAAGATGGCGGTACTTCCTGTCATGTATATTTCCCAGGCTGACTCTTGGTGTTACGGTCCAGCGCCGAGCCCCATCCCACTACGCGCGACATATGGTCGCTTCGTCACCTAGCTAGCCAGCGTGGGAAATGCTCTCCGACTCATGGCCGGCTACGGACTACGGCACTTGCTAACTATCGTGAATATATCAATAAGAGACAATAATTTATTAAAACTGGTAAAAATGTCTTCCTCACGTAAGATGCACCTTACAGGGGGCATGATGGGAGTTTGGTTTATACTATTTGGACATTTTTTGCTCACTCTTTGTGCTGGCTGTGCCAATTCCCATTCCCTCCCTCGCCATATATTTACTATTGCCGCACTCTTTTTGTACAGAGACTGGACAAAAACATGGAAACAGCAAAAACACAACACATTACCGTGTATAAAACGTTGTAGGAAAACCTTTGGCAATCAAAACAGCTTCCAGTCATCTCAGAATGCGTAAACACAGGTACCGTATGCTTTTTAAGGGAATCTTGTACCATCCTTCCTGCAAAATAGTGGCAAGTTAAGGTAAATGTGATGGACGTTGATAGCGATGGCGCATCGTTCTCTTCAAAGTAGATCACAAAGGTTCAATAATATTGAGGTCTGCCGACTGTGGTGGCCAGGAAGTTGCAACAATTCGCCCTGGTGCCCACAAAACCAGTCGTGGACAATGCGATCTGTGTGAACAGCATTGTCGTCTTGGAACACGGCACCGCCGTTGGGGAACAAACATTGTACCATCGGATAGATCCGATCAGCCAAAATTGTCACATGATCCTGGGCAGTAATGCGACGTTGCACAGTAACCAAGTGGCCAGTGGGATACCACGATATGGCTGCCCAAATCATCATCGAATCCTCGCCATGGGAAGTAAATTTGGCCAGAAGTTAGTGTGCAGCATGACTCATCCGACCAGATGATTTTCTTCCATTGCTCCATACTTAGGTTTTATGGCATCGGCGCCACGTTTTCTTGTTATGGGCATTTGCATCATTCATAAGTGGTTTTGAAATTCAAGGCCGCCCTGCAATTCCCTATTTACGGAGCACTCTTCGTGTTGTTTTGGTGATGACAGGATTCGCGAGTGCGCCAGTCAGTTCTGCAATGACTTTTGCAGCTGTCGTCCTCTTATTTTCCATCACAATCCTCTTTAATGACCGTTTGTCATGATCAGTCGACACGTAGGACGCGTTGTGACTTAGCCGTTTCTCTATGCGGCATAAATCTTCGATACGGAGCATTTTGAAGCACCAAACACTTCGACTTGTTAGCTTTCGTACGTACCCACCATAGGAGTACGAACAATTTGCACCTGCTGGAATTCTTTTACCTCCGACATCTTGCTCTCACAACTGTGCAGAACGCTGTTCTGATCTCGATTGATAGTTGCAACGTGTTGAGGACAGGTGCCATTCGTGGTCAAATACAACAGCGAAACCTGCAGGCTTACCTAGCAAGTGCAATATGTTCAAGAATGCATTTTTCGTGGTTTCTCCAAATTTTTACCCAACCCCTACAGTTACCCTCTGAAAAAGTACAGAAGGTCGTCCTACCCACTGTAAGCTCGCTAAGTAGCCATTTTAAACGGCCTACGTGATATACCTTGGGAAAGATCAGTTTGGATTCCGTAGAAATGTTGGAACACGTGAGGCAATACTGACCTTACGACTTATCTTAGAACAACAGCGAAACCTGCAGGCTTACCTAGCAAGTGCAATATGTTCAAGAATGCATTTTTCGTGGTTTCTCCAAAATTTTACCCAACCCCTACAGTTACCCTCTGAAAAAGTACAGAAGGTCGTCCTACCCACTGTAAGCTCGCTAAGCAGCCATTTTAAACGGCCTACGTGATATACCTTGGGAAAGATCAGTTTGGATTCCGTAGAAATGTTGGAACACGTGAGGCAATACTGACCTTACGACTTATCTTAGAAGAAAGATTAAGGAAGGGCAAACGTACGTTTCTAGCATTTGTAGACTTAGAGAAAGCTTTTGACAATGTTGACTGGAATACTCTCTTTCAAATTCTGAAGGTGGTAGGGGTAAAATACAGGGAGCGAAAGGCTATTTACAATTTGTACAGAAACCAGATGGCAGTATAAGAGTCGAGGGGCATGAAAGGCAACCAGTGGTTAGGAATGGAGTGAGACAGGGTTGTAACCTCTCCGCGATGCTATTCAATCTGTATACTGAGCAAGCAGTGAAGGAAACAAAAGAAACATTCGGAGTAGGTATTACAGTCCATGGAGAAGAAATAATAACTTTGAGGTTCGCCGATGACATTGTAATTCTGTCAGAGACAGCAAAGGACTTGGAAGAGCAGTTGAACGGAATGGACAGTGTCTTGAAAGGAGGATATAAGATGAACATCAACAAAAGCAAAACGAGGGTAATGGAACGTAGTGGAATTAAGTCGGGTGATGCCGAGGGAATTAGATTAGGAAATGAGACACTTAAAGTAGTAAATGAGTTTTGCTATTTGGGGAGCAAAATAACTGATGATGGTCGAAGTAGAGAAGATATAAAATGTAGACTGGCAATAGCAAGGAAAGCTTTCAGAAGAAGAGAAATTTGTTAACATCGAGTATAGATTTAAGTGTAAGGAAGTCGTTTCTGAAAGTATTCGCATGGAGTGTAGCCATGTATGGAAGTGAAACATGGACGATAAATAGTTTAGACAAGAAGAGAGTAGAAGCTTTCGAAATGTGGTGCTACAGAAGAATGCTGAAGATTAGTAGATCACATAACTAATGAGGAGGTACTGTATAGAATTGGGGAGAAGAGGAGTTTGGGGCACAACTTGACTAGAAGAAGGGATCGGTTGGTAGGACATGTTCTGAGGCATCAAGGGATCACAAATGTAGCATTGGAGGGCAGTGTGGAGGGTAAAAATCGTAGAGGGAGACCGAGAGATGAATACACTAAGCAGATTCAGAAGGATGTAGGTTGCAGTAAGTACTGGGAGATGAAGAAGCTTGCACAGGATAGAGTAGCATGGAGAGCTGCATCAAACCAGTCTCAGGACTGAAGACCACAACAACAACAGCAACGTGATATTCTCCTCCAGTAATTTAGTGAAACAACTGGAAAACTAAATCATATTGGTTGGGCAGGTGTTGAATAGCGCTCGTTGCGAAAAATGTCCCCTTCCTTAATCACTGCGCCACCTCACTCAGTATTCCTCCACTAGTAATGCTCGCTGAACGAACGCAACTGCCTTCTCCAATACATACAGCTCCACCTGCCCGAAACTTTACAATTAGGGAGAATGTCCTCGTCGGGCAAAGAGTTCGATCACCCTGAGTGAAAACTGTCACGTGATGAAGTGACTAGCAGCTATCGTCGCTCTCACATCATAATGGCTGGCACAGCTTTTGATCATGCCAATTGCAATGCGGCTGTTTGTGACGCCCTATTTAACGCTTCGTGCTTTGTGCAACACAGGCTCATATCAGCTTCGTTATTGTTACTCTGTCGACTGGCGCATAACATTGTTGCTGTTGTTCTTTGTTCGGCAATCCTCTCACTTTCATTTACCGATTCTGATGGTCCAGGAAATTTCGTTGTTCCTATGTATCCTGATACAAGCTCGTTGGAGAGAAGGAAAAGTTTTGTCCCACTGTATCGACAAGGTAATATCGAAAACTGTGCTGACGAAACGAATTGAGCATTATCTGTAGTCACTGTCTTTAGGCAGTCTACCATCTTCCTCGTATTCTATAACAGTCTGCGGATGAGTGCTAATGACAGAAAGTAACTGAAAATTGTACGTACTTAACACAGATACATATGAGAGGAGTAGCCATTTTCTTCTTACTGTAGCACTGTTAAGCAGCTGTACACTAAGACGCGGAATACAAAACATTCTACTCAGGATGGCCCTTTAATTTGATCGGCCCCGCTCCGCGCTGTTAGATGGAATGAGATCACCTGTGCGAATTAAATGGCATGCATATCGCACAGATTCTGAAGACACGGGCACTAAAATGATTGTCGGCTGTAGTTACATCCACAGCTGATGGTGGTATCTTCTGAGGCATGCTGTTGCTTGGCGTTTTTCGTATAGTACATCTACGTGCTGTTCACAGTAAAGTGCCTGGCAGAGGGTTCAATGAACCACCTTCATGCTCTCTCTCTGCCGTTCCACTCTCGAACGGCACGCGGGAAAAACGAGCACTTAAATTTTTCTGTGCGAGCCCTGATTTCTCTTATTTCATCGCGATGATCATTTCTCCCTATGTAGGTGGGTGCCAACAGAATGTTTTCGTAATCTGAGGAGAAAACTGGTGATTTAAATTTCATGAGAAGATCTCGTCGCAACGAAAAACGCCCCCGTTTTATTGATTGCCACTCCAATTCACGTATCATGTCTGTGACACTATCTTCCCTATTTCTCGATAATACAAAACGAGCTGCCCCTCTTTGTACTTTTTCGATGTCATCCGTCAGTCCCACCTGATGCGGATCCCACACCGAACAGCAGTACTCCAGAACAGGGTAGACAAGCGTGGTGTAAGCAGTCTCTTTAGTAGACCTGTTACACCTTCTAAGTGTTCTGCCAATGAATCGCAGTCTTTGGTTTGCTCTACCCACAATATTATCTATATGATCGTTCCAGTGTAGGTTATTTGTAATTGTAATCCCTAAGTATTTAGTTGAATTTACAGCCCTCAGATTTGTGTGACTTATCGCGTAATCGAAATGTAGCTGATTTCTTTTAGTACTCATGTGAATAACGTCACACTTTTCCTTATTCAGGGTCAATTGCCACTTTTCGCACCATACAGATATCTCAATCATTTTGTAAGTTGGTTGGATCATCTGATGACTTTACAAGATGACAAACGACAGCATCAACTGCAAACAATCTAAGTAAGACGGCTACTCAGATTGTCTCCTATGTCGTTAATATAGATCAGGAACAATAGAGGGCCTACAACACTTCCTTCGGGAACGCCGGATATTACTTATGTTTTACTCGATGACTTTCAGTCTATTACTACGAACTGTGACCTTTATGACAGGAAATCACGAATCCAGTCGCACAACTGAGTCGATACTCCTTAGGTATCAGTATTGACAAAGGTTCAAAGAGAGAGATAATAGGGGGGCGGGGCTTAATAGGGAGGAGACTGTAAGAGAGAGAGAGAGAGAGAGAGAGAGAGAGAGAGAGAGAGAGAGAGAGAGAGAGGAAGGCTAGTCGGCAATCAGATTTTAAACTTTGAATTTGTAATATGTTTGTTTCGTACCTTACAGCCAAACCACAAGCCAGTCCACTGATACGCATTCTTCTGCAAGGAAGTAAGAAAAAAATGTCGACGACAGTTGTGAAACTATCGCTAAACTGAAACTCAATAGAATGTACTTTCTAGTTCCACTTCAGTTGAATGACAATAAAGGTTAACTATAATGTAGTATTAATTCCGTCGAAAAAAATCATGAAAAGTATTTTTATTTGCTGTAAAATAAGATTTGTACTGCCTGTCACCATTTTACTTTGTTTTCTACACGATGCGTTTCCCGAAATAATTCCCATTATCCTTTTCTCGTGTATCGCAAAATTTCAGGGTGATTGCGATGTGTGAGCTGCTGCATTACCCTGGTGTTTTTATTGTAATATAAACCTACGAAATTTTGTAATTAGTAATGTATTTTCATCTACAAGTTATCCCAGAATTTTACGACAGACTTCGAGGGGTTGTAGAGCGTACCTTAAGTAACAAATAGCGGACATGAACACGTGTCCGGAAACGTCATCCAAAGACGCTTCAGAGCGTAGAAGTTTAGGCGTCGGCGCCTGCGACTAGGCCACCCCTTCGGCAGCAAACGTGACTCTCTACGCTAAGGGATCGTTGGTGGAACTTCTCGCAATGTTGTTAACATTCTGTGATCGCATCTGACTGCCACGATCGCCAGCGGAGGAGATGGAGCCAGCTGCCGTGTGGAGAGGCCTCGCCATCTATGAATGTGGTGCTCTGTCGCCTTCGTGGATGACGGTTTTGCACGCGGATTTCCATCTGCAGTTTACTTTTCTCCTGGAACCCTATAAAATGTACAATGTTTTTCGGCATATAGTCTTTCATCAGCAATTTCTGATGGGTGACAAGATTTCATATTTAGCGCTTTTTTACTGATTTAGCAGAAAACGTGAAGAAGGTACACCTCTAGAAATCAAACTGCTTGTCTCAAACTACGCTCAATTACACATCTCATGTATTGATGTATTTATCTAGAATACACGCATTCCGAAAGCGAGAGAGAGAAAGAAAAGGCGGTCTAAGGCGCTGCAGTCATGGCCTGTGCGGCTGGTCCCGGTAAATACAGCATCATCTGCGAACAACCTAAGAGAACTGCTCAGATTGTCACCCAGGTCATTTATATAGATCAGGAACAGCAGAGGTCCCAGGACGCTTCCCTGGGGAACACCTGATATCACTTCAGTTTTACTCGATGATTTGCCGTCTATTACTACGAACTGCGACCTTCCTGACAGGAAATCACGAATCCAGTCGCACAACTGAGACGATACCCCATATGCCCCGCAGCTTGATTAGAAGTCGCTTGTGAGGAACGGTGTCAAAAGCTTTCCGGAAATCTAGAAATACGGAATCAACTTGAGATCCCCTGTCGATAGCGGCCATTACTTCGTGCGAATAAAGAGCTAGCTGCGTTGCACAAGAACGATGTTTTCTGAAACCATGCTGATTACGTATCAATAGATCGTTCCCTTCGAGGTGATTCATAATATTTGAATACAGTATATGCTCCCTTCGAGGTGATTCATAATATTTGAATTCAGTATATGCTCCAAAAACTCCGCCATAGCCGGTCCCAAGCCCGGTTGAAAAAGGAGGAGGGGGAGGAGTAACACCTCATAAAAAAACCTTGGTTCACCTGGCCCGGGTGATAGTACCTCGTGAGGGCCCCTTGCCAGGGACACGGTGAAGACCTCAACGGCAGTGAAGGCGGAGATGAAGATCATCTGTACTGCAGAACTGGCGGAAGAGGCAACCTTGCTTTTTGTGATAATATAAAAGCTATCGTCCAAGGTTATTTGGACAAAGGCCACGACGGTTCCACAGGTTAGTGGCGGTAACCCTACAGCGTCTGTTCCACATGTTAGTGGCGGCTGATCTATAAAACTCAGAAGTAGAACTCTGAGCTTAACCAGACTGAAATCTCAATTTCAGTCACAAACCCAGTCCAAGTAAATCAACATGGACACAGCACCTTCAAACACAAATTACCCCAGTGGGTCAAATCCCACGGTTGAAAAACCGCAAGTGGTCTATTCGGATTCTGGGGAGACCACAGAAGTGTGCATGGAGGTAAATCGGAGTACCTCAAAACCCCGTAATAACAAAATCAAACCAAAATCTAGAATTTGGCTAATGACATTTAATGTAAATTCTCTCTTAAAAATAGGAAAACTAAAAAACATCCTGGACAAATCCAGAGAACGTAAAATCAAAATTATTGCATTTCAGGAATCACGATATACAGATGAAAATCCTTTTGATTCAGAAGGATACAGGATACACAAAGGAAAACCTGGAAAACGAGCCATGGCAAATTGTCCACAATTTGGAATTGGATTTATAGTAGATAATCAATACTTGATTCAGTCGCGACTTTCAAATCTTACTCGGGTCGGCTCTCCACGATGACAATAAAATCAGCTAATAAGATATACACCCTTATCAACGGACATGCACCAACTAACATCACTAACAAAAACAAAGTAGAAGAAGTAGAAGAATTCTGGAACCAATTAGACAATATTCTCCAAAAAATCCCAAATAACCATGTCAAAATCCTTATGGGCGATTTCAATGCACAAATCGGTAAAGAAAATAAATATCGATATTTGGTAGGTAAATGGTCAGGGCATACACAGACCAACCGGAATGGCATGCGTCTCATTGAAATCTGCAAAAACCATGACCTATTTTTCAAATCAACATTTTTCAAGAAAAGAGCCTCGAAAACGAAAACTTGGATCTCACCTAATCCATTACTAGGTGAATATCAGTTGGATCATGTAATTATCTCCCGCGTAAATACAGTAGAAATCATGAAAATTAAATCCCTTAATGGACTAGACCTAGATTCCGACCATTACCCAACAAAATTCTCCCTAGATGCCATTCCAGAAAGAAGAAAATTCACTAAGAAATCTCCATACCGTAAATATGATGTACAAAAGATAAATGACAATGAACAATTTACAAAAGAAACACAAAATTTAAAACCACAAAATTGGCAACAACTGCAAGCAGGACTTTTAAATGCAGCTGAAACTGTAGCACCGCAAACAAGAACACGTAAACACCAATGGTGGACAGATGAGTGTGACCAACTGATAAATCTCAGACAACAGGCGTGGCAAAATTGGTTGTACAACAAAAATCAAAAGACCCTGGAAGATCTCAAAGATACCAGGAAAACAGTCACAAAAGCAATACGAACAGTCCGTAAACAACACGAAGACAAAAAATTGCAAGACATAGAAAATGATTTCAAGAAAAACAATTCCCGAAATTTCTACAGAGTATTCAAACAAAAATTAACAAAGTACTCTCCTCCATCACTCCAATTCAAAAATGAACATGGGGAAATTGCCCATACCAACACCGAAAACTGTGAAATTCTTGCAAAATACTTTTCTAAATTACTGAATTGTGAAAAGCCTGCAGAAAAATTTGAGTTCCATCATACACAACGAAACCCAGACTCAAAGCCACCAAGTTTACAAGAGATTAAAGAGATAATTCAGCCACTGAAAAATAACGAAGCATCAGGAGAAGACGAAATCATCGCAGAATTATGGAAAAATGCAGGAGAAAATCTTATTGCAAAACTCAAAGAAATTATACATGAAATATGGAAAACTGAAAAAATCCCCACCGATTGGAAGACTGCAATCATACATCCTCTGTACAAAAAAGGATGTAAAACAGACCCCAACAACTATCGTGGAATCTCTTTATTGTCAATAACATACAAAATTCTGTCTGAAGCCCTACTAAACCGCGCAGAACCTCAGCTGGATTCAAAACTAGGCGAATACCAAGGTGGGTTCAGAAAAGGTCGATCATGCGTAGAACAAATCCATAACTTGAAAAACTCAATGAAATATTTACATATTACTTCAAACAAAAGTTATGTCATCACGTTTGTCGACTTTAAAAAAAGCATATGACAGTGTAGACCGAGAATCCCTTTTTGAAGTATTAGCAGAATTTGGACTAGATCAAAAGACAACAAACATCATAAACGAAACACTCACGGAGAACAAATTCAAAGTGAAATTTGTGGGAGAATTGAGCACAGAATTTGAAATAGACACAGGAGTACGACAGTGCTCTTCAATTGTGCTCTTGAAAAAGTTGTTAGAGAATGGAAAAAAGCAGGTGCACCAGCACACAGACTGGGACCAAGACGTAAGGGCATAGAATTAGACTGTTTAGCATTTGCTGATGACATGGCACTGATCGCACAAGACATTACCGATGCACAGAAACAGCTAGAATTATTACAAGAACAGGCAGCTAAAATAGGATTACAAATTTCATTTGAAAAAACAAAATTTATGACTGACATCAAAGATGCACCTTCTGATCTCAAAATTGGTAATAACTACATCTCTCGAGTAAAAGAATTTAAATATTTAGGTGAATGGATTGCAGAAAATTGTAATGAAAAGAAATCTGTCAGATCAAGAGTTCAGAAAATGGAGACGGCGTTTCAGTTAACAAAAAACATTTACAACAAAAAGAGTCTCTCGTGGAACTGCAAAATACGACACTATACAACAGTAATTAGACTCGAAGCTCTCTACGCATCTGAGACACTAAACCTTCAACACAGAACACTAAAAGCGGAATTAGAAGTGAAAGAACGTAAGATAATGAGGAAAATCCTAGGACCAAGAACTAAAGATGGAGTGCATTATCCAAAACCCAATGCAGAAATATATAAAAATATCTCCAAAATAACAGACACAATGCGCATGAGAAGAATCCAATTCATGGGGCACTTAGAAAGAATGGACACAAACAGGTTAACGCACAAAATCCATACATTTTTAAAGAACAAAACTACAAGGCCGAACTGGTACAAACAGACGGAAAAAGACCTGAGAGAATTAGGGTCTCCAAATCTACACGATAGAAATGAAATCAGAAAAATCACAAACACACGGGGTTTTGAGGAAGAAGAGAGAAAAACTAACCGACATACGTGGTCTACGCAAAGAAAGCTAGCCCATTCGTTGTTTATGAAGGCATACTGGGCGAAAAGGAAGGCCAACAAATGTTGAATACGCGTGGTCCTAAGTGATCCATCCGCGTAGAAGAAAAAGAATATGCTCCAAAACCCTACTGCAAACCGACGTCAATGATATAGATCTGTAGGGTTCGATGGATTGCTCCTGCTACTCTTCTTAAACACTGGTGCGACCTGCGCAATTTTCCAATCTGTAGGTACAGATCTATCGGTGTGCGAGCGGTTGTATATGATTGCTAAGAAGGGAGCTATTGTATCAGCGTAATCTGAAAGGATCATCACAGTCCGAGATGAGCCAGGAGAGGCAGAGATGGCGCATTTTACTGTTAACTGAACAGCAGCAGCGTGTACACGTTGTGTGGGGACCTGGTGTGACCCCGAGCAGCGTGTCGCCACGCCCTGACCTCGACGGACTGCGTGTCTGCACGTGGGACACCGCCTCATGCGTCCTATCCCTGCACGCTAGCTGACCATATGTTAGGCGCAGTCATTTGCGCGACACCCATTGTCCGGAGTACTCCCCCTGCAACACCCACGCAAGGAGGTAAGCCAACGCGAAGGGTTTTTGTCGTGTATTCGCCCTGCATTTTGCGAGCGTCATGAAAAACAGTTTGTTGTGCACGTAACCGAATGAGTGTAGTCTTTGTCACATTCGACTGCCTGACGGAAAAGAGGTACTGAATCAGATGGTTTTAATGCGTCTCCTGTCCGTTTGCTGAAACGGAATAACTGAAACGTGGGCAAGTGCTGTTAAACTACCGACGAAAACTGTTCGT